>NC_134569.1:202931126-203101126 GCF_050947875.1 Dermacentor variabilis | reverse complement strand
ATGAAAGCGCTGCTCCGCGCACTCGCGCGATGGGCTCCGGGAGAGTGCGCGTCATTCAAGTTGAGATAAGGGCCGTTCTTTCTCGGAAAAGAATAGAGCGGCCGGTCCCTACGCGGAGCGTGTGCGCTGTTAATTTGCGGCGCGTGTTCTGAAAGGCTCAGAGGGAAAACGTCGTCATAAATTTCAAACGACAGCGAAGGAGCCTCCACGCACGGTGTGCTGAGGAGCTCCACAGTGATTACGTCTGCGCTGGCCCAAGTGGTGGTTTCCCTACTGCTGCTGGTGGTCCATCATTTACAACGCTTCAAATGGCGCGCAGTCAAGCCTGACCTGCTTTGTTCTGGGGCAGACTTATTTTGCACGCTTGTCCGTTTCGCTGGTGTATCTTTCCATTATCTTGCGCAGAGCGCCAGAGGAGTACGGTGGGAGGGCGTGTAAGAAATGCCCAATGCAGGTCTTTCTGTAATCTTTTTGGGGAAGATACATTTTCTTCACTCATGAATGGTGTACGTCACAACGTTAAGAGTTTATAATCATCATCGTAACCTCAAATAGAGAAAACACTGAAGCATCTGAATTTTCTTGGGGGATGTAGCTCACTGGCACAAAAAAAAAAAACAGCGTGTTTTAGATTGTTGCGTATCGAAAGTTCTTTTATGATACCAGAACTCGTCGCAGGCACACACACGCACATATACTTCCGCTATTGCGTGTACATCGTTCCAGACAGTGAGAATCGTAGCGTGTAGCCTATGTAATATTAACTCGAATTTTCTTTGAAACTCTCTCAACACATTCTCCTCGATTGGCGTTTGATTTTAGCCCGCACAACAATGAAGGGCTTTCTTTTAAGAATAAGCGGTAATTTATAACAATAGAAAACCTTCATCGTCAGCAAAGCCGACAAGGTTGCCCATTCGCCCCTGCTTCTTTTTCTCTTTTTTATTTTCAATGGGAGCTTGTAGCAGAGACAACACAAAAAAATCATAACGAAACGAGCAGCGTGACATCTTCAAGGGAAATTGGTGAACAGCCTACGCTACAAATGACAACTTGGATGTTCGATGTGATAATTATCTCTCGTGCTCAGCCCATGACTCTCAAAACTTTGATTTCCATCTGAGTACGTTTTGTTGCCTTCGCATTTATTGTTCTGATGGATTCCTTGATACTAATGCCCGCCGTAAATGCAGCTACTTCGCGCATTAAACCTACGTGTACAGTATCACGATCTGGCACATCCATCCGTTCTAGCGTGCAGCCAGATACCTTTTATCTTCAAGCTTCTGTGCTCGTATACACTCTAAGAACAGTTTACACCCTTTGGCTTGCCCCTTCTGCCACACAAAAATAATCGTCATCTGCCTTGATGCGTTTCCTTTCTTTATCGCTGCAAGCCCGGAACTTTCCAGTGACGAACGGCACGCGCGTTATCAGAAGGGGCACTCCAAAGGGTGTAAACTGTTCTATGCTGATAACGCGCGTGCCATTCGTTACTGGAAAGTTCTGGACTCGCAGTGATAAAGAAAGGAAACGCATCAAGGCAGATGACGATTATTTTTGTGTGGCAGAAGGGGCAAGCCAAAGGGTAAACTGTTCTTAGAGTGTAGCCACGCGTGCACGCGCTATCAGCGTAATGTGCCTTTAACCCCGCTGCTCTCTATGTAGGTCATATAACACACTCCACGCGGCACGATGACGAAGTGATTCTTTAGTTGAACGCTGACACTGTTGTCTCTGCAAATTCTGGGAGCCTCCGTTTCCTCGTTGCGGCAATGGAAGAAGATACTTGCAAGCACCTTCTGGGTGCGCGGCCGCCCGGTGGGATTACGTCCAGGAAACGTGCGAACGAGTCAAGCGACACAAACCGCGAGGCCACCGAGTTGTACTAGGACAGCTGCGACGCATCGAACGACGGCTTCAATGTTGCCATGAGCCGAATGGCGAAAAGAAGACTGCTGCGGGCGTCATCGCCGGCAAGTGTTTCAACCGTGAAGAATATAGCACAGCGCTGGCCGCACACGGTACTCTTCGTGACCGTGAACCTTATGGCAAATTTGCGGCTCCTGAACATGCAGGTTCTTTCTTTGTTTTTCGAGGGCATCGCACCGAATGAGAATGAACAAGTCAGAACAAATTCACGGAAGAATGTCCTGAATGTAGACGTTTTATATCGTAGCGCACTACAAAGCCTTCGGAATGTCACTGAAATCGACAAAGTAAGAGTGCGATCAATGGTACCTTCAGGCGGTAACGACACTGTTGACGTCATTTACGACAGAAATGGTTCCATTCCGGCCGACGACTTGCCGATAATAATAAAGCCAACAACAGACGGATCGGTCATCACGCTTCTCACCAGACTCGGAAAGCTGCCTGAAGCTTGTGTTTCAGGGAGACTGCCTTCCCTTTCATGACAAAGTCGGCCATGTTCGCCATGCACTTCGGCCTTACATATCGAAGCCCATGCATGTCACAAGTGCTTCGAGATCTGCCATGTAAAAAGCGTCTGTGTGAACAACGCTATGTGCCCGTGGTGCACTGAATCCTATTCAAAAGACGCCTGCCGCGCGGCTTTCCTGAACTGCCCTAATTGCCGTGGTTCCCGCGAAGCCTCATCGAAGGACTGCCCACGAGTCTGGAAGAAATTCGCGGTTCTAAAGCGCAATGTTGGCGATCATTCAACTCACGGCGAGGCTGCCGCTGCATCTTGGCGGTGACGGTATCGCCACCCAAGAATGCAATAAAACGCCGCAACAAGCCACACGCTGTCTTCCGCCAAAACGGCTGCTGCACACCCTCACAAACTGCTGATGCAACAAGGCCTGACGATCCCCAGGTTATAATAATTAATAAAGTGAAGAGAGAGAGAGAGAGAGAGAGAAAGGCAAAGGAAAGACAGGGAGGTTAACCAGAGATTATCTCCGCTTGGCTACCCTGTACTGGAGGAGGGCCAAGGGGATGCGATAGGTGAGAGAGAGAGAGAAGGATTTAAAAAAAAGAAAGAAAAGACATGCGCCCAATCGTAGTAACTCCTACAAAGAAAACCCATACGGGTTCCTCGAAAGAAAAAGCTTCGCAGTTGAAAAATTTGTCCTGGTCCGGGACTCGAACCCGGGACCACCGCCTTTTCGCCTACCACCTGAGCTAATCAGGAGGTTTGCAGTTGGTAGGGCGAAGTCAAACTTTCTACGAACATTCAGACTGTCGTCTGAATGTTGGTGGAAACCTCAGGTAGGCAGTATCATAGCCAAAGCTGGTAAAGCTTTGAATTTCATTCAAAGAAACCTGCGATGTTCACATGCGAATTTAAAATGTATGGCATATACAACTTGTGTTCAACCACTCTTAGAATATGGCTGTGTTGTGTGGGAGCCCTACGAGGTAACCTGCATTGCGGGTCTAGAAATAATACAAAACCGTGCTGCCAGGTTCGTGTTGGGGCGGTATGGAAGGAGGGAGGGCTGCACGGCACTGAAGGCTGAGCTAGGATGGGAATCTGTCTGCCCACCGCAATAAACTGAGTTTAAAATTTCCATATTCGATTTATTATAATAAAACTGGAATGAATAGGGAAATTTACCTACAGAAACCTCATTACATCTCAAAACGAACTAATCATAGTTGCAAAATTCTCGAGTACCCTGCCAAGACGAACATGTATGCCAATTCATTTTTTGTTCGAACAATTAAACAGTGGAATGGGCTGACTGAAAAGCGAGTCCATTGTGTGAATGAAGATGTATTTTATTCCATGCTG
Source organism: Dermacentor variabilis (assembly GCF_050947875.1). Taxonomy (NCBI): domain Eukaryota; kingdom Metazoa; phylum Arthropoda; class Arachnida; order Ixodida; family Ixodidae; genus Dermacentor; species Dermacentor variabilis. The sequence continues at coordinate 203,097,366 of NC_134569.1, read as the reverse complement.
TAACCCCCTTGCTGTAACGCCTTTGGGCGATGCGGGGTAATTGATGAATAAAGAATAAAGAATCAATAACCCAGAAGCAAACGTTCATGGATGCCTAATTAATCACTACCCTCCAGCTTGCTCGTTTCCGCAGAAGGCCAGGTTATATTAATGTTTGGTCACTGATGAATGCTATGCGTGTTGTACTAAGCAACATGAAGACACTGTTTGCGCAGAGCGTACTGCAGATGCTGGACACCCTGGGTTCAGTGCTTGCGGCTCTAGGGTAAAGCAATGGCCCGCCAGATGCAATCGCTTCGAGAGAAGGTTCAGAATGCATCTCTCCTTCAATGGAACGCCAGAGGACTTATGTTGCATATGTCTGACTTTCGACAGTTTCTATTCGTGAATGAGTTTCCCATTATTGCCATTTGTGAGCCAAACCTGTCATTTCCAATCGGGCTGTTCGGGTATGAGCGTATTATGCCCTCCAACCACGGGTAATGCCGCAAGATTGTTGTATTCATACGCCGTGACTTGACATATGTTCATCACCCAGTGTCACCTGACAATGAAAACGAGTACGTACGTTTGACTATGAAAAAGAGCGAGGTCAATTTCACATTTCTGGGAGCTTACTTGTCACCATCAAGTCGTCTTAACTGCGAGCACTTACGGGAAATTTTGGCAATGAAGCCGTGGTTCATTACTGGCGGTTTCAATGCCCACCACTATCTCTGGGAAAGTTCCAAGATTATCTCGAGGGGCAGAATATTGGTGTGCATTGCCTCTGAACGAGAACATTCTGTGTTAAATAATGGAAGCCTCGCCTACCTGTGAGGAACAGCGTGTACTAGCTGCTTCAACTTTAGCTTTGTTTCGCGCTCTTTTAACAGCAAAGTTCAAAAGTGCTCGGACATGGAAACACGGGGAAATGACCACATTCCAACTTTTCTCACAACAGAGGGGCTGACTAGGTCCAAGTTTACCGGAACCGTCCAATGCGTCGACAGGCCGAAATTTAAATCAATCCTGCAAGACTGCTGTCGAAACGACATAGCATCCGGCCTAAAGGACGCAATAAAAGGCGACTTGTAGGATGCCACACATTCAATTTTGAGAAGCTCTGCACGCACCAAATCCGCCGCCGAGCTAGAGAAACTTCATGCAATTCGCCGCCGTGCGTAACGAAGACAGAGGCGCACAAAGTCCATTCATGATTTGAGATTGGCCAGACGCACACAGAAGAAAATACAGCGTCGTGTCAATATGCTGACTTCACAACGATGGATGTTCCTCTGCGAGTGTCCGGATTTTTGAATGCCTTTGTTTCTTACATGGAGAACTGCTCGTTGCCTCCGTGCAACCCTAGGACAGCGCCACCCTGGTTATTTACCTACAATGCAAACAGATTGAAGTCTCAGAATCCTTCTGTTTGAGGATTGCCGGTGAAGCAAGCTCCATTGGACCGCAGGATCCCGACCACTTACCATTCTCACGTGATCCCCGTATGGAGTGCGCTTTTTCTCTGGACGAACCAGAGGCTGCGCTTGCTTTATGCGGGCGTTCCCCAGCGCTAGGACGACATGGCACAACGTACCGAGATCTGTGTAGCCTTGGTGAACGAGCTCGAAAAGTACTCCTGTTCCTGTACAACCACTCGTGACAGACTCGCATGGCCTCACGAGGAATGGAAGACAAGTCACCTGATTCCGCTTCCTAAAGCTGGCGAGTCGCCTTCGGACATTGCGTCATACCGTCCTATCGCGCTTGCTAGTTGTGTAGGAAAAGTAATGGAACAGATGGTTCTAACGCATCTGCAGTGGTACCTAGAGCACTATAAAATTTATCCAGACACATTGACAGGATTCAGGCGCGGCTGTTGATCTATAGAAAACGTTGTCGACTTGGTAACGAACGTCGAATTCCAGAAGGCCTGTGAACGCTTGTCTGCTGCCTTGTTTCTAGACGTGAAAGGGGCTTAAGATAATGTTGCCCATGAAGCCCTCCTTAAAACATTAGAAGCAATGGGACTTGGTGGCAAGATATATCTCTGGCTTCGTATCTACCTATAGATGCATTAATTCTATGTGCTCACCGGAGATGGCCCGACACCGCAATGTTACAGTAGCCGCGGAGTCGAGTGGGGCGGAATACTAAACCGAACGCATTTTTATCTAGCCCTTTTTGGAAAACTCGTGGACCTGTCAAGCGCCGTTCGCCTCCCCATCTACGCCGACGGCATCTGCATCTGGACTTGCGGAGTGACACTGCTTCAGCTTCGCGCTCGGCTTCAGAAGGGGGCCTTGTCGACGTGATGCTACCTTAATAAACAATATCTGGAGGTGACGTGGTGAAAATGCACAGTGGTGGCATTTACACGAAAGCTAAAGTCTACATACGGCATATGAATCAACGGACAAGTGATATTGTCGAGCAGAAGTCACAGGTTCTTGGGTGTTGTGAGTGACAGGGACATGTCCTGGACTCCTCACTTGAAGCATGTGAAAAAGTGACTGTTAGCTGTCTGTCATCTGTTCAGGTTCCTTGCAGGAAAAAACTGGAGGGGGGCACACAATCCATGTTACAGCTGTAAAGGGCGTTATTTGTTGGGTTCCGCAGGTACAGCCTACCTGTTATATTCAACACCTGCAAAACAAATTTGCGTACAATTCAGAGCATTCAAGCACAGGCTCCGAGGATATGCCTTGGGTTACTACGCAGTGAGTCAAGGGCTGTAACTATTGACCTTGCTTAAGATTATTCAATCATGACTCACATCGCTGTCCAGACTGCGCACGCATGTCAGGAACCTTGCCCGGGCCCTTTGCCACCACCTCGCCGCGCTCACCTTGGAAAAACCCTGCACGTTATTTAGCACAACCCTCAGTGCACGTTGTGCCTCGCTTACAACGGGGTACCCACATGCAGCTAGGCCAGTGTCTCCTGTATGGTGTTTGCGCCACCCTGAAGTACATCTCAGACTTCCAGGACTTCGGAAAAAGTCAGATCTATCACCATCTGTACTAAAACAATTGAACTTACTTCTGTTCTACGAGAGATACAGTAGCCACGTACACATCTATACTGGCGTATCGAATAAATCGACCTGTTCTGGTGGTGCTGTGTTTATACGGACGACAGGAATAGCAGTGCGATTCAAGACGTCACATGTCGCGACGTCCACGGCTGCTGAACTCACGGCTTTGCGCAATGCGCTTCAATTTGTCGACACAGAGAATCCTGGTAAATAGGCCAAGGTCGACTTGAGACCGGCTTTGCACAGCATGCAGTCAGTTCTCAGCTGTGGAGCTCACGAACAACTAATATACGAAATTCTAAAATTTCACCTTGACGTCAAACAGAAAGGCCATGGAATTATTTTCCGGTAACTACCTGGCCATTGCGGCATCAGTGGAAACGATCAAGCAGGCAAAGCTGCCCGAGAATCACATAAAGAACAACACAGTTCTTCCATTCCTTTTTCCAAGACGGGCGCTGCAAGGCAGCTTCGTAACCTGGCACGCAGGCCCTCGTTACCAGAGTGGAACACTCCAAATATAAAGCGCACCAGGTTGCACTTTCTTGCAACCTGGTGCGCTTTATATTTGCCGTGGTGAACCCTTCGCTCCTACACTGAGCTTCACCCAGGCTTCACCGACGTAAGGCATCGCTTCTATACCGCCTGTGGTTTGGAGTGGCTTTCACGAAGGCGTACACTACTTTGATTGGAATAACCAACACTGCTGCATGCGACGTCTGCGACATTGAGGAGGACATCGAACATTTATTGTGCCAATGCCATCCATTTCAGTGAGAAAGACGAACATTCTCTATTGCATTGCGACAACTGGACGGTCGACCGTTGTCTGTGCAGGTGCTACTTGAAGACCGTCCCCATCGCTCGTAGACCCAAAAAGCTGTGGACCTACGAAGGCACCTTTGTCTTTCTTGAGGGCGACTGGCCTATGTGAACGCGTTTGACTCGTTCAGGCCCTCTGCGCGCGTGCGCGAGCTCACCACGGCTTTCCTACCCCTCCCCTCCCTCGATCGATCTCGGATTTCTATTACATCTTTCCCGTCCCCTAGAATAGGGTAGCCAACCAGACGTATTCTGGTTAACATCCCTGCCTTCTCTCTTTTTGCCTCTTCCTCCTGCCCTTCACTCCTCGGCGCGCCGTCCTGCGATGGAGGAAGGCCCGGGTATGCACCAGGAGCTTGTCCACCACGCCAAGCGCGTGCCGCTGCCAGGATGGTCTCGCGGGGCATACAGTCGAAAGTGGCCTGCACGCCGAGGAGCAAGAGGAAAGCGGCTTCCCCATCGAGTCTAGCTTGCTCGAGCGTGCCCACAGCGACGGCGAGGCAGTCAGCCGTGGAGCGCTTGGAAGCCACAATGTTCAGGGGGCAGGGCAGCACGAGTCTGCGCGATCCATTGCAGCCTCAAGAGGGCCATGGCTTCCATGATTTTGCCAGGAACCGACGTGAGTGATATCTCTTACTTCCCCCTAGCGCACTGCAGTTGTGTCCTCTATTGAGACACAGCTACCGCGCTGCACTTAGCCCCATCTTTCATCACCCAATCAAGAATCTCTCTCTCGGCGCACCACTCGAACGTTTTCGTAGCTATGACCATTTAGACCGAGGGTCGTATTCTGGCCTATGGAGATCGTGTTCTGATTGGTAGTTGGATGAGGCGGTGAAAAAGGGGTGAGGGTTTCTGGAAAAAAATTTACAGTGACGTGTCACTTCGTGAACGCGGATAACGTGCAAGCGCACGGGTGCTATAGCGCACACGAAGCTATGGGCCCACGATGCGCCTAATACGCCTACACTGTCCGCATCGCAGATCGTATTCAAGACAGGGCTCGCGCGGCCGCTCCATATGCAGCAGCCGCTTGAGTAGAACGCTCTCTTGTAAACCGTCGCTTACCAACTAACTAGCATGGTATCAGCGCACACAGGCAGACGTCAACCCTTCACACTCGTTGACCGCGGACCCTAGCTGTCAAAATGCTGGCGTGAGGAATCGCCACGAGCCGTCGGCCCACCTAGTCGGTGCCCCCAAACCAGATCGCTTTCAGGAGATAGCCCGTGTGACCGCGCGCGCTGAAGTACAGCGTCCCGCCTCCCTCCCCTCCCCCAGTGTCGTGTGCGCGACGGAATACGGCGCGCTTCTCCCCTTGCGCACGCGAGATTTAGCCGCCATCGTCGGCTCACCATCGCACGCTTTCACTCACACGCACAGTGTACGAGGCGCGAGGTCGGTGTTATCCCAGTACGTCTGTAGAGAAAACAATACCTGTAGCAACTGCTAGAGGAGGTCGACTCGACGCGCCTCTGCCTGCTGTCGCCCTTCGCAATGCTTCGGCTCCTTTGTCCTTCCCGCCTTCGCTCAACGTTACCTACACTTTCCTCTAAGTGGCGTTACCTCGCCTCGCGCTCCATCCTAGTTTGCCTGGCGCGTGATGTTCTTCACCTTCAGGTGCCTTCCTCGTTGGCTTGCTTCGCGGCTTCAGACAGAAACCATCGATTTCAGGGGCTAGAGAATTACGTTTGCGTCCAAAATAATAAAAAAAAACGCTCGTGCGCCCTTTGAAGGCAAGTTTAGGGACGTCAAGTATCACAATTATTATGAGAAACTCTTCAACACGGCATCTCACATACTTCTCGCGTTCCTTCGCGGGGTCAATCAATCCAAATTGGTGCGTGCCCCGACTGCTACTTGTAGCCCTTCTTTCTCTTTTTAAAGCGAAGGTTTCTTTGCCTCTTCCTTCTACTTTTCCACTGAGCTGCTGCTGCTGTGTTGCACGCCGCGTCGAGGAGTGGTTCAGAGCGTGTATTATATGAAAGGAGCGTGGCAAAGAGGGAAGGCGATTCGAGAAACTCGTTTGGACCTGTCTGTCACGTCGCATGTGTGCAATACCCTCTGAAGCTCCCTGGGCGTCGCCACTATACCGTCTTGACAGCTGTAATTATCCGTGACCCGTCGCAAAAGCATCTCCGAAATTCCAGCGCTTACCCTTCTAGTAACGTGCAAGTCTTGAGGTAAGGTAGATACAATGGTAGAGAGGGCCAGGGAATGCGTAGAACCGGCGCAGTCGTTAAACGAGTGAACGACAGCCTTGCCACTCTTCACTCGCAGTTCCCATACAGGGAGGGAAGGTCGGGACAGGGAAAAGGCGACGTGATAAAGCAAGGAAGCGCTACTATACTATACACATGACAGCGGTCGCTGGCAAACTCAAGGTCTGGTGAGGTACATTTCTGTTATTTCTGAAAAATAAATGCCATACATATTTGTCAAACAGACAACTGACGCAGGGGGTGCAGACACAAAGGGGCATTAAATCACCGTAGGGCCTAGGCGACGCTGCGGAAGCGGTCGTACGTCAAATCAACACTTCTGTGCTCGCCGCAGTAGATTTGCAGCTGCAGCATTGCTCGACGTCGCGGGTTCAAGCCAGACCGCGGCCGGCACATTCCGCGGGGAACGAAATACAAAAACCCTCGCGGGCTTAGATTTGTGGTTGGTAGACGCACGGTAAAGTTGTTTCTGGATTTGTGGCTTGCAGGTACACGTATCAAAATTAATCCGGGGTCCGCTACAACGGCGTGCCTCAAAATCCGATTATGGTGTTGGCACGCAAAGCCCCATGACTCTACCATCACTTCTGCAGTGATGCAGCGTGACATGTGAGGCAATGACAATGCTCAGCGCTCTCATAGGTTGCGAACAATGGCACACAACAACTCCTCAAAGAAACACGTCTCCCTGTGTCTTCTGCGTACTACGCAAACAGAAGTGGTGCACGTAAGGTATTGTTTAACATCAAGTTGCCACTCTGTTGTTGGACTAAATGCTGAATAAATGAAACATTCGCCGTCAACATCACCGCTAATTATGGTCAATCAAAGCAAACCGCACAGAAAGTTCTCCTTACATCGATTCCCATAGTGCATGCGATCTGCATAATTTTTTTCGCTCCTTTATTCTTTTCCCGTAGCAGGGTATTAAAACAGTGGTGGGTCTGGTTAACTTGTCTGTCTTTTCCACAGGTTCTCTTTCCCTCTATCTAAACACAATCATGAAACCTTATCAGAAGCCGTCCTCATTTGGGAGATTGCAGAGGATTGTCGACCGGTGGATATACAAATATCGCGCAGGCTAATCGTGAGATAGCACTCGTTTCGCTGCTTCCAACGGCCAACTCTGCTCATCGCACGGATTGGCCACACACAATCGTCTACGTGACTTGGTTCATCGTCAGGGAAATACAGAATTTTAGAGGCCATGGCCCACCACCTACTGGCAGAGTGGAAAAAAATATCAATTATCCCGAAATTCTGAATAATGAAAACAACTGGGTTCCCTTTGCCTTTTCGGGATCACAGCAATCAAACGGAAATAGCAGAGGACTTACACGTGTGGGCACTTGTGTGGAAAAGTTCCTGCGTAGCGCGGGCTTATTAGCAGAGGCTGTGGAGCAGCTTCCGCTTGTGCGAGCATTTTCCTGTTCTCACATGAGGGATCAAAGGCGAGATCCAGACACATTCCATTTTTCTTTCCGTGGCTTGCGCTAACAAGGGCACGAACTTCATGCATAAAGAATGCGGGTTGCGGTGGCTTGTAATCTCTGCGGGCAAGAAAGCGCGCGGCTCTTAAGCAGCGGTCACGTCTCCTAGAGTTCTTCTCCAAGAGGAAATGATGAAAGCGTGACCTTTAATTAGGGAGCGTGCTGAAAATGTCAGTGAGCAAGGAGGCATTCGGCTCTTGCGCTGCAAAACCGGAAAAAGCTCTGTTACAAAAGATAATCAAATTCTGGGGCTCTACGTACCAAGACAACGGCCTTATTAGGAGGCATGGCGTAGTGGGGTAGCACGGTGGGTAATTTTCGTAGATATGGATGTAAGTGCACGAGTGTTTCTGCTTTTCGCCCCCATCAAAATGCGGCCACCAGGGCCGGGGTCGAAGCCACGACCTCGAGCTCATCAGCTCAGAGCTGCATTTCTACTAAGCTACAGCGGCGGACCACGGTGATGTGAATGCAAGCGAGGCGAGGAAGCTACGCACGCCTTACGCAGAGAAACGGACTGTCTCTTATTAACACCGTTTTTATTACTTACTCGAAAATTTCCCTCAATCTTCTCTACTCATTCCATTACAAAATTTTCCCGCGTAAAGTTACAATGGACTAGCAAAACCGCATTTGAGAAATTGATTAACCTACAAGATAAATCTAGAGATACGGTGTTTAAGTTAAGTTCGGAGAATTCCATGTGTTTGAGTGTGCACCTGTCTACCTGTCCCCACAGCATCTTCGCATCATATTGTTACAGAGCAGCCACGGGTTCGAACAGCCTTCCTGGCAACATTGCCGCTATCAGTTTCCAGAGATTATGTTTTTATGCGTGAAGTAATCACTTGCGTTATTGGACATCTGGGGCGGAATTCACTAAGCGAACTTCCAAACAAATTTTGGCGTACGAGAACTCACCACCCAAGTACGGAGTACTTCGGTGGTGATGGTTAACCAGCGGAGCTGAAACATGCGGCCCCAGTGTTTGTCACTGGGTTAATCCCGATGGCTCATTAAAGCCTTTCCCAATTAATGGTTACGTCTTTCTGTTTCTTAATCATGTGACACACACGTTCGGCTGCGATGGAGAAAACGGCGTCGTTGACGGTATGCCCGCAGTCCACCGTAGTCACTTGCGTTCGGTGTATCGAGTTTGCTCGGCGGCGTGGTTAGCAGCATCCGTCCGCCATTGACGCTTGTGATTCTTCGACTGTGAATGGCTCATATCCCCTTAAGCAATGGCTCATACCCCCCGAAAAGCGGCCTCCCCATTACGAACACAGAAGTGGAATTCCACGCTGGAATCATGAGCGGCGACGGAGCCAGCTGTGAAAGGCGACGACGAACGCGGGATCAGTGGCACGAACGCGAAGGTCACCAGCGAGCTAGCTGTGGCAGAAGACGACGACGCTCGAGCCATTGCTGATGATGACAGTTTTCTTTACACAGGCGTGGACGGACGGATTTTCGTTTCGCCTAGCAATATAATGTTTCACTTAAAGAAGAGAATTCACAAAGCTATAACTGTTCCTCAGATCAGCAAACTTGCGATGCCCGCCGAGGCTAGGACGAGCGCTGTAGTCGGTAAAACACGTGTAGCACAGATGCCAACATCAGTACCGGCGTCAGTAGTAAACGTAAGTGAATTCACAAAACTTATATAGCCATCGCAGCTACCGAGTATGAAGGAATTTCTACGATAAGGGAGTCTGTCTATAATATGAAGTGGGACGTCAGTACGAAGACATATAAAAAAAGAAATGGCGAACATAATTAAGTCTATCTGCGTCGCTCGGGCTGACGCGGTGAACGTATGCGTACGATGAGCGGCAGTCTTGTTGATGACACGAAGCGGTACGTCAGTACGAAGACATATAAAGAAAAGGCCAATAAAATCCCGTACCACCATTGCTGCGAAAATCGTATCAGATACACACGCGCAGACACGCACGCACACACAAGCACACGTGTAAACATGCACACACAAACACGCATGCACGCATTTCTATATATCACCACACTGACGCGTATCACTTGATACACTTCGTTTTTGGTACAAAAGCGCGTATCATAACGCTCGCAAAGACGACGCTACGTTTTTGCTTTGCATGCACGAATACGGCCAACAGGCCATGGTACGATCAGTCGACAAAGAAAAGCAAGAGCAGCCGAGAGCCGTTGTCATCGTAAGATTGGCTGGAGATCATTAATCTAAACGGCAGACTAACATCGCTACTGGGCGAAATGACGCCACTGACGTCTTTAAGTCGCTTCGTGCGATGTTCCTTCTATGCTTTCCTCCTCTCAATTAGGAACTCCTTCATAGGCGTTTGTGAATTTAGCCCGGGAGTTTTCTTCCAGCCGGCGACGGTCTCACTGTGCTCCGAGTCTTCTGCGCAGTAGTCAGGTCAACATGACGGCATCAAAAAGCCGGACGCAGTGGCCTGGTGTCGTGAAGTGAGCAATGTGACGCGTGCCCAACGCTAAGCGCGATCACTGAAACGTGTCGTATGGGCAAGATCAGCATTTTCGTAGCTCGAATTATGTTACTTTCCTCGCGCTCCCGGCGGCGCACAGTTCTACCACTTACGTATGTTTGCACCGAAGCAATAACGTTTTTGTGTAATTAGCGGTGTCTCGGTTTCTAACATTATTCATTATCCGTGCACACACAATTCTAACTATTTTCCTATGAATGCCATCAAACTTGAAATTGTCGGTATAGTGGCTATTATTACTAAATTGAAACGGTCGTCCTCATGTGGCATTGACACAATTAACTCTAAATTCCTTCAGAATACCAAAGAATATATTTCTATCATATTAGGTTGCATCTTTACTAAATCCATTCAGGATAGCTATCTGCCAAAATATTGGAAAAGGGCAAAGGTAATTCCAATTCATAAGTCTGTCGGTAACCATAAACCCCATAACTATCGCTCCATTTCTCTCACGTCCGTTCCTTGTAAAAAAATGGAGCATGTTATTTGCATCCACCCTTGTTACTTTCTTGGAATCACGTAACTTCTTCCACGGCTCCCAACATTGTTTTCGTAAGTTTTTTTTTCATGCGAAATGCAACTGCTGCTATATGCTAACGATCTGCATGCTGTCCTTGGCACAGGCGTGGCAATCGACTGCATCTTCCCGTATTTGGCGAAGGCATTCGAGAAGGTTAATCATCAGCTGCACCTAATAAAACTACACTACTTACGTATTGACCCGCCATTGCTCCAGTGGATAGAGGAATTTGTTTCTAACCGTACACAGTTTGTTTCCACTAATGACACCGATTCTACTGAGGTACCTGTGCGTTCAGGCATTTCCAAAGGTTCTGTTGCAGGCCTACTACTTTTTCATTTATATAAACGATTTACCTAATAATATAAGTTCATCCATTTGTACTTTTGTTGAAGATTATGTTATATACAGGAAAGTAAATGACGATGCGAACATCGAATCCCTTCAAACAGACCTTAAAAATATTACGCATTGGTGCGAGCTCTGGAAAATGGAACTTAACATTTCTAAATGCAAAACAATGAGAGTTTGCCGTAACCACGCACCTTTTCCTAACTACTCGCACTCTCTTAACGCAATCCCACTTGAATTTGTTAGAACTTATAAGTATCTTGGTGTACACATCACTAACTCGTTGTCATGGGCTGATCACATTGCTTATGTAACATCCAAATCGAGTCGTATGCTCGTTTACATAAAACGTAATTTTTTCCCTTGCACCATCATCATTAAGAAAACACCTATATATCACTTACGTCGGTCCTGTGCTGGAATACGCTTCATCCGTATGGAACCCCGGCCGGGTGACACTTAACAAGCTCGAAGCAGTTCAAGATCGCTCAGCACGTTTCATACTTTCGAACTATCATCGAACATCCAGTGTAACTACCATGAAATATCGCCTTAATATCTCTAACCTTCTAATGCGGAAAAAATTATCTCGCTTCTGCCTTTTTCAAAAGATTTATTATCACAATCACTTACTTGAATCGCGCTGCATACAGCCTGCTCTTTTCATATCTTCACGCCTTGATCACCACTGCAAAGTTCATATTCGTCGAGGTAACACGGCAACATATTCCCACTCATTTCTAACCAACACTAGCCGTGACTGGAACCACCTGCCAGCTTCAACTGTCAGTATTACTAACCCATAAAGCTTCCGCGAGCAACTTAACAGATACTTTCGCGGTACTTTTTTTCTTTTTTGTTACATCGTTCTTTTTTTATTATTTGGCCCGTGTATGCGTGCATAGTGCAACCACCAATGTGACATCATGTCATTCCATGTGCCACCTGTCAACATGCCATCATCTTTCACTCATTTCTTTTTTGCTGTTTTTCCTGATTTGGTTTTCAGTAAAGTGCTTCTTATCAAAGTTGTGTTCTTTCTGTGCCCCTCCCCTCTACAATGCTCTAAAGACTTGAGGGTACAATAAATAAATGAATAAATAAATAAATAAATAAATAAATAAATATTGTGTGAATTGTACTGAAGGTCTGAACCAACTTCACATCAAGGCCGTGGTGCTTGCAGCATTGGGCTGGCCACTAAAAAAGTTAATGCATTTCTGTGTAACTACCATAATTGAGTTCGGCCAAAGCACACATATCCGCAACTCCTCAAGCTCGCTTCAACTGTGCCACAGTGATAGTTCCGGCTTTACATATTTTATTTGTCCGCAAGAAAAGCGGAAAAACACCTATCAAGAAAGCGGCCAGGCAAAAAGACACAATCTGTCATTGATATTCACTGCATGCTTAGAAGAAATATTCAAGCTCTTAGAGTGGGAAGGATTAGGAGCAACCGATCAGTGGCAAACACCTCAACAACCTTCAGCTTGCCGATGACATTATCGTGTTAAACAACGCTGGGGGTACATGGAACGACCAAAAAAGGAGGAATACCGACTTCGTGAATGGGAAGAAAGAGGAGGGAGATGGCGGATAAGAAGACGAAGTATCATTCTCTACTAGTGTTGGAAGGCTAGAATAAACGGAACATTGCAACAATTACTTCAGGACTTTATCAGAGAAAGTGTAAGAGTAGGTTCAAGAATATTATGCAGAAGACTAAGGTAACGTTGAATAGCCTGTCAAGCAAACAAAAATTCACTATCGGCCGTCAGCCTCTAGAGTTAGTGCAGGAGTGCGTTTACCTTGGTTACTTACCCACAGGGAACTCTGATCATGAGAAGGAGATATACAAAAGAAGGAAAATGGATTAGAGCAAATTCGGCTGGAATTATCAAATCGCGACCGTGCGATCACCGCTATCATTCAATATAAATGGCTACAATCATGGCATTCTACCAGAACTAATATATGGGGCAAACATTTTTAGGTTAACAGAAATGCTTGAGAACAGTTAGGGACCTCTCAGACGAGCGATGAGATGCTTGGCGTAACTTTAAGAGACAGGGACAGAGCGGTGTTGATCAGAGAGCAAACGAGCGCAGTGGCGTTTGACATTAAGAAGGAAAATTGGAGCTGGGCAGGCCACGTTAATTCGTAGGGCAGGTAATCGGTGGTCCATTAGAAATACAGAGTGGGTGCCAGGGGAGAGTAAACGCTGTCGAGGACGACAGAAAATCAGGTGAGGTGATGAGATAAGGAAATATGCAGGCACAGCTCTGAATAAGCTAGCGCCGTTAAAGGTAATTAGGGATTGCTGGGAGAGGCCTTCGTCCTGCAGGGAACATAAACATATGCTGGTGAAATTTTGCAACATCCAAAATTCGTCCGGTAATTTAACGCACTATTGCGTTTGCGCCACAGTACGCTTCGCATTGTGAGGCCGCATTCGCATGTTTACCGAACGGCGTCTGTCGCGCCTCTAGGATACCACATTCTTGAAACATTCTTGAAAGTCAGCTATATGAGTGCCTTTATTTTCTTTTTCTTTCTATGTCCACTTTCTCCGCGCTGTGATTGTTTCACCACAAATTAACCGCTCGTCTAAGCCCGTACTGTCGCCGTTTTTATAAGGGCCCGAACCGCTGCGTTTCTCCAAATCCACCAGCAGATGCTTGCCTGTACACACACCACACCTACACAGCGGTTTCAGCGTGGACATGCACAAGAGCCGTCTCATTTCCATCTGTTTCGTAAAACTGCGATGCAGCGGTGAGTCCAATCATGTGTCGTAGCCTGCGCAACACAGGGGCAGTAAATCGATGCACTGAAAAAGGTACACGATAGGTTTCTTCTTTTTCAAATTAAGTGGCCGTTCTACCAATAGGACCTTGATTTCGCAAAACGACATAAATAATTGCTAGTTGGAGTAGATTCGTAGGTGATTCCGATAGCATGACCACTCGAGCACAAAGAAGTAGTGAATGGAGATAACATACATACTCAATATCAGCATCAACAAGGACATAGGCTGTGAGAATAGCGCATGTACAGTCAGTTCACTAATTATTCGTCTTGGCGTGGTGGCTCTATCAAAAGCAACAATCTTTTTTTTGAAGAACTCACGCTCTTGCTCTGCTAATTTGCATCGGATTCTCATATGCGCAGTTGCAGGCATTCCGCATACGGTGGAGCCACTGAGAGCGAGGATGAGCTACGACGGCGCGTTTTCTTTTTTCATTTGTTCCCCATTCTGTGCATTTGCTTGGGAACTCGCTCAGTGTGTCCAGGTGCTGCACTCGGGAGCAAACCAATGCAAATATCACAGAGCACTTATAAGATTTCTAGCATTTGAACGACCTTGCCGTATGCTCACAATATTGCTCAATTGGTCGAGAATTATATACTAAACACATACCCGGAAGACTTCATGGTCACATGTTAATATTATATTAGGAAATGGTTGCAGAAATGCAAACCTTGCTTTAGCCAAATTGGCAACAATAGTCTGCAACTGATATCTACTAGCCGTGCCCGCAGATCCGCGATCATAGGTCATGCTGACTAAACTATTAATTCGTATACTGACGCAAGACCCAAGCTCGTCAAATGGCTCAAAGTAGCGTAGTTTACTGAAAGGGGTATGCGTTGGAAATACCGTTCAAACGTATTCATTCTAAAGTCTTCGTTTCTAACACAGCTTGCTCGTAACACAGCTTGCTCGTAACGTAACACAGCTTGCTCAGGTCGAGGATGGAAAGTGGGGCAATTAAATTACAAAAAAAGGCGTATGGCACACATCCTGATACAGTTTTCAATATTAAGGCTAATTGGGCGATAGAGTTGAAGATAATGTCCCATGAATTATTTGTTTCTGTCTCACAGAAACGCAGAATTCTCAAACATGGTTCGCGTGTGCCCTTCGCGTTTCAGGAATAGTGGATAATAATAACGGCCCACTTATTCACACTACCGCCCGATAATGAACAGCTGAAGAAAATGCTGTTCACGGAAATATCATTCAGAGATGGTCCATAATGAGCTCTATTTGTCCAGTATTCTTTTGTTCTCGTCCGCGTTTTCAGCACTGTTTTCTTTGATGGATTCATACCAACGAGCTCGCGTTCAAACCCTCTTAAGCTCTATGCTATTAGGTGCTCGTTCTGGTGCAGGTTAGGCATAATAGAGACGAAAGAACGGATGGAAAGCGCTCCTTAGGTTCTTTGAATTCCTTGTTCGAAATGACAAAGCCAACCTCAAAGGCAAGATTTCTTCCATGACAACGTGCGATGAAAACACGACTATATTTCATTTCCCACTACTGTGCAAAAAATGAAAGTGTTTGATTTTTCGCTTCGTATTTTGCCCTAAAATATATCCTATTCCACTGCGGAGGAGGTTAAAGAAAGGGCCTGCAAATGCTTTATTGAGTTCTAGCGGCGTGGAATGAGGATGAGATAGTAACATAATGCCGTTTGGTGCAGGAACAGCAGCTCCTACTTCCATGTTATTATTGCTAATAACGGCAAAGTAAGTCCTCAATAATTGCATTATTACTCGTAATCTCGGTCAAAACAATGCCTTTGGTCCAGAGGGCTCGCGTAACTGAAACTACTTTGTATTTCTCTATCGCTTGCGTATTTATTCAATCTCGCTAGCGCGCTGTCATCCAATCCACAGCTTCAAGGGATTGCATGAATGCTCTTTACAAATACTGTATCAACCAAATGCTATCATACGCTCTTATTTGTTCTTTATTTTGTCATTTGTGCCGTTAATAATTATTTTATTTATAGCTAAATGAATGCAAAAAAAATTCGCAACAGAAACAACCAAGGCCACGAATGTCACAATAAATGGCAAAAACAGCCCCACAGTCTCAATAATACCCACACATAGGAAATCCACACAACAACGACTTGAGGCCGGGCTGATTGAACACTGCTAGTTAGTCAGTGTCACGTGCCATTTCTTATTTGTGCCATTTGTGTGCATATGCTGTTCCAGGGCTGTATATCTCTATAATGACCAAGCTACTAGGTGCTGTCTCTGCTTTTTGTCTAAAAATGCAGAAAGAAGAAATGGAAACACAGAGCGGTAACATTTGGTATTATGCAGTGGATTTCGGCCGGATTAAACTTGTCCTTGCTTCACAAATACGCAAAAGAAAAAAAAAGCTTTTCAACCGTAACGCGACACAAAGCGCTGCCACACCCTTGTGAAAAAAAAAAGCAACAGAAACAAGTCGATCAACGCTGCCGAAAAGTACGATGGTTTCACATTAAAGCCGTGAGAACGTTGTGATACTGATACAAGGGTGCACGAAAAAAAAGCATTTTCTTGCTTTGTCGGATGTGCCGCGACATCAAACTACACTGGACACATTTGGCTAATACGCTCAGGTACATGCTCACAGCTAGGAGGAAACGAGCAGAGATGTCATTAACGGGTCATAACGTCAGGCTACGCGTAGCTACGCTAATGAGAAACACAGGTCAGTACGTGGCCTTCAGCTGCTTCCTGGATGTTTCTCATATCTGCCGCAGCCGGGTTGGAAGCCTGATTGCACGCGCGGCGCAACAACGTCCAATTTGTGTGACAAAATACAGGGCACGTTAGTTTCTCTTATTTTCCCATCACTTATGGAGAACCATTTAAGCGAAACGTTCTCTTAGCTTCTGCACCATTATTTAGCCATTAGCGCTACACTGCATCTACGTATGTCAGGGAACAGCATACTTATTGAGGAATTCCCGATTAAAGTAAGCACATAACTAAAGAGAGCAAATGAACAGGTAAAGCGGGTGGACCTGTATGGATACGACACCAAATTTCTGCATTAGCCAATATATTTCGAGCACTTGAACAATTTTTGCAGGAAGATATGTAAAGACGCGTCAAATTTAATTTGCGTGAAGTAGTCTGCCAGAGTAAATTTAGAAAGAAACGTTAAAATTTAGAAAGGAGTCCTCCTACAACGGCGTTAAACACAAAATGGTAGTATAAGGTTATAACGCGCCTCTAAATTTGCGTGGACATCCGAGATTCTGTATTAGAACCAGAAGACCTACTACACGCCACACCACCACTGATTTATACTCATTGTAGTTCGTAGAGACAACCCTCTACACTCTCTTAACACTGGCGCCTTACAGTACATTGAACGGGACACATGGTACACTAACTAAATGAATTACGTTATTCGATGCGTCCACGGTTCCTCAATGAATACAACAATCCCTGTATATTATGAAGACATCTACAAAAACAACACAATGGAATGCCTAGCAAATTATGGAAAAGATATCACCTAACCGTCCAGGCAAACGTCTTTTCTGAGTGCGCGACAGCCTTAACGACTTCAATCTTAAGCTTTCTTTCTCGATGTATGAAATACCCACCTCAAGAAGTGCTTTAAGTGTTGAACGTGAGAAGTAAAGGCAACCCGAAACAGGAGAATAATTCGGCTAAGATCTACCTGAGATGCAGCTGCAGTGGGGTGCGTGAAACTGTCTTGTGCGTGCTGCGGAAGGTGTACGACAACTAGAGTAATTAAGCGACATAACTTAATATAGAAGTTACGTTTATTGGAGCATTCAAAAGCTCACATGCCTAACTTATGTTACAGCCAGTGGTGGTCTTAGGATGCAATCTTGCAGTCGGGCTTGCTCACCATTTGCAACGCACCCATTTGCTTTCCAGAGGGTGTTTGGACACTTGGATAAAGGAATGAACCCACTACTCCCCCTTCCCCTCAACTGGTCGCACCCGACAGTGCCCTATGCCGTGCGTGCCCGCCGCACTTATAGATGGTTGGGGCTCCTGCGCTTGCCTCAATCTATTGGGCTCGGGCTTCCTATGGAGGTGGGGACGCTCCGCCGCAGACAACTGGGTTGGATATTAGTCAGTCTTGTTGCCCGAATCTTTTCGCTCCATTTGTGGACCCTACGTGGCAAACGCGGGAGCACCATAACCGAGCAAGCGTGAAATTTCGCGCACTTGTAGGCCTGATAACTTCTGATAAGCGCATGCTTGAATTTCATTAATTGTACCTGCTATGGCCCAGCGAGCACTCTCAGAGCGAAGCACTCCCGCTTCCACCGAGAGACGTACTTCGCAGCTACGCTTCTCTGAACGCCGAGCGAGAGCCTAGATTTAACTAATACGTCATGCGTGCCCCGACAAACGCGCCATCCGTGCACGCTACACATGCAGGCTAGAGTAGTGACCCCTTTCCCCAAACAATGGTTTCAATGTAAAGCGTGTAGGTAGTGCGTTTACAAAGATATAAGCCATGACACTATAACATGTTTTCTTTACATGCGGCTTAAGCAAGCAACCCCCTATGGCCTGTTATAAAGACGTGCGACGTCAAAAAATATCTGAAGCTCCCACGCAGTACTGAAACGGTCCAAGTGAAGCTTTCATGAGCCAGGAAGGCAAGATGGCGCGTTACGATGAGAGACGCGCTGAAGACTTCAGTGACCAACGCCCTCCTTAACCACCATGGGTTTAAAGATTTATCCAGCATTAAAAGGTTTTGAATCACAAAAAAAAAACGATGTGCTCGACATCGAAGAAGCACGCCACAGCGCCTGATTTTACGATAAGGGACGCGCAGCAAATTTGCTTTTGGTCTTGAACGGGCTTTTGGTCTTGAACCATCTTACACGCTATGCGGAAACTTCCCCTTTGTCCAGCGCTTCTGCACGTGTCGTCGCCTGGTTCCTCCTGCGCCACATCATCCTTCGCCACGGAGCTCCCAGAGAATTACTCAGTGACAGAGGCCGCATCTTCCTCTGCGACGTCATCGAGGCTCTCCTCAATGAATGCCGCATCATTCATCGCACCACTACTGCGTCTCATCCGCAGACTAATGGCATGGCCGAGCACTTTAATCGCACTCTTGGTGACATGCTGGCCATATACCTTGCATCTGACCAAACCAAATTAGACCATGTTCTACCTTTTCTGACCTACGCTTACAACACCACCACGCAGACTACCACGGGATTTTCGCCCTTTCTCCTGTACGGACGCGAACCTTTTTCCAAAATGAATACTATCCTTCCGTACCAGCCTGACACCACGGAAACCACTACCTTATCCGAAGCTGCTGCACACGCAGAAGAGTGTCGCAAGCTTTCCCGTGTATTTACGTCAGAAGACCAGCAACGCCAGAAGCACCATCAAGAAACTTCCTTGCTCCTGTATTCTATGCTCCTGGCTCGCTAGTGCGGCTTTGGGTTCCAACTCCTACCCCTGGATGGTCACCGAAACTCGCGTCGAAGCACCAGGGCCCATACCGCGTGATCAACCAAACGTCGCCAGTCAACTATATCGTGGAACCCATCGAGCTACCTTTTCATCGCCCTCGAGGACGCGAAATTGTGCATGTCCAGCGTCTCAAGCCCTACTATGATCCGCCTCTGTTGTCCTACCCGCAGGTCGCCGGGACGGCTTCCTTTTCCGCGGGGGTGATAACTGTGCTGCAAAATAAGGAGCAGTCGGGCTGCGGCTATGTATGAGAGAGACAACAACGACGAGTGAGAAGAACCTTGTTTCGGTGAGCGATCGGCTATACTACCTCTCGCTGCTTTATCGTTCCAGTCGCGAACGCCTACTACCTACAGTGCTTCGCGACAATATATATTTATATATATATATATATATATATATATATATATATATATATATATATATATATATATATATATATATATATATATATATATATATTGTAACAGATACGAAAGGCACGGGCAAGAAGATAAGAAAAAGAAGACGGAGAGAACGAGGAGGTTGAGAGGCCGGGCTGTGCTGCGATCACGCTACGACCATCATCCATCTCCTGTAAATAAAACCATTTCTTCGCAACTGATCGTAGCAGTTCTGGTGGAAGGTGCGGGGTAATCGACACCCGAATACGGAGGCTGAATCACAAGTTCTTCGATGGAGCCGCGCCTTGCTGGACTCCCATCGAATCTACCGGAGTGGAATATGTCCCACGACGCAGACGAACAACGGCCCATTCCAACTGCTGCGCCGGCCAGTTCCGTTCTACAACTGAGAGATGCGCGTCCCTTCGCCGGAAGATCGGGCGAAGACGTCGAGGAATTGCTCATACATTATAACCGGGTGAGTGCCGCCAACAAGTGGAACAGCGCTTCTCAGCTTTCGAATGCCGTGTTCTTTCTAACGGATACTGCGTTGTTGTGGTTCGACAATCACGAGGAAACGTTCACAACATGGGGAAGATTTGTTTCGAAAATCAAAGAGCGATTCGGCGACTCCGCGACGAAAAAGAAAAGGGCAGAACAGACGCTACTGCAATGTGCGCAAGTGCCAGGCGAAACCTACACGATCTACATGAAGACAGTAATAAAACTGTGTAGGATGGTGGACTCTGGAACGTCCGACGAAGACAAAATCGGGCACATCCTAAAAGGAATTGCCGAGGATGTTTATAACTTCCTCATCGCAAAAGACAACCTGGCTTCCGTCGCTGACATGATTCGGCAATGTCGTACTTTCGAGCAACTGAAGACAAGGCGCATCACGCCGAAGTTTGGCAGGCTAGCCAATGTGACGACAGTTGCAACCGTACACAGCAACCAGCCCCTCGATCTTGCATCGACGATCCGACAAATAGTTCGGGAAGAGCTCAGCCTGCGCGCGCAAGTGACACATCCAGGCACTCATAGCTTCCGCCTACCACCATATTTCCAGCCAAACGTGCATCCTTCTCCCCGTATCCTGCGGCGAGGGGCACTTAAGATTATGAACTTGCGCCCAGACAGCAGCCACGTCTCTACGACAGAGGCCCTACTTATGACGCTCGACCACAACGAGAGCGGCCGCGTTTTCACCCCCGAGGCCCTCTGACTTCTGTCAGGCCGCGACAAGAACAGCACCGACCCTACTACGACGACGCGACTTACGCACGATATAACGGATTTCAGCAAGCAGCAGAGACACGTTATCCACATGACAACGAACTTTCTCGCCGACCGCAGCCTCCTACCATTCGTTTCGAGGAAGACGCTGTGAACCGCCACCCTCCCGTGTGCTACAACTGTGGTTCCACAGGCCATATAGCTCGGTATTGTCGCCAAGGCCGTCAATCACGTAGGACACCACCGATGTTCTCGCCACCCAGAACCCGTACTTCATATGACTTGCGGACGACCGATTTGCTCCCAATGGACCACTTCTCACACGAGACCAGGCGCAGCGATTCGCCAGCATCTGAGCGGAGTTTGACGCCACCAAATGACCGTCCCCGTCGCTCTCCGTCCCCTCGGCGCCGTTCTTCCCCACCGCCGCCGGGAAACTAGCATCCGCGGCCAATGGAGGTGCGGTCGCCGTACGGTCTTTGCAAGAAATACCTCTGCCTGTTGTGATGTTGAAAAACAAAGTGAATGTCTCGATTGACGGTATACCGACCATGGCGTTAGTTGATACTGGGGCGACTGTGTCTGTGATGAACCTCCCTTTCAAAAACCGGCTAGGCCAGAAAGTTATGTTTTCTTAGAACGACGGTATTACTTTTCGTTGAGTAGGCGGCGAGTGGCTTCATCCCCTTGGTGTTTGTGCTGTGAGTGTTTTGCTGGCTGGGAAAGTGTTTGTGTCGGAATTCCTTGTTCTTTCTCTTTGTTCGCACGACATTATTCTTGGTATCGATTTTCTTGAACAGTGCGACTTTTCCGTGGACTGTGGTTGTGGCGAAATCTCATTGAACAAGTTATTTATATCAGC
Source organism: Dermacentor variabilis (assembly GCF_050947875.1). Lineage (NCBI taxonomy): Eukaryota > Metazoa > Arthropoda > Arachnida > Ixodida > Ixodidae > Dermacentor > Dermacentor variabilis. The sequence goes on along the minus strand of NC_134569.1, from coordinate 203,075,677 downwards.
ACAGTCCGAACAAAGCTCGGGTGGTGAAGACGGGGATACAGACACACTCAGTGTTCTTGATGAAGTGATTGCACCATCGTGGTGCCTGGCGCCCGTCCGTGTTTCGGCAACTACTGTTGATGTTGATTGTGTTGACCTTGTTGTTAGGCCTCTCCGCGTAAACTGTGCTAAAAAAATATACTTGCGCCCTGCTCTGTCGTGTGCATGACGAAAGGAGCCGCCACATTGTGGGCCCTGAACTGTTCCGCCACGCCGGTTGTCCTTTCTCGCTGTATGAAAATCGCTCTCTTCGATGAAGCCGCATGTAGCTCAATAGCGGCACCAACTACAGACGTCTCTACAGCTTGCTCTCCTTGCGATAATCGCCATTATGAAGAGCTAATGCTTGGCATGATCAGCAAGGCTCTCGGTACATCGGAACGGCAAGCACTGGGACAAGTCCTTGCCAGGCATGAGGCTGCATTCGACTTCACGCATGGAGATGCACCCCTTCATTTACGGTCGTCCCGCGCGCGTCACAGAATAGATACCGGCTCCGCTCACTCCATCCGCCAGAAGCCCTACCGAGTGTCACCGTCCGAGCGCAAAGTTATTGCAGAGCAAGTCAAGGCGATGATGAACAAAGGTGTCGTTCAAGAGTCATCTAGTCCATGGGCAGCCCCAGTAATCCTGGTCCGAAAAAAAGATGGCTCCTGGAGATTCTGCATGGATTACAGGCATCTAAACGCAGTGACGAAGAAGGATGTCTATCCACTACCGCTAATCGATGACTTCATTGATTGCTTACACGCTGCTTCTTACTTCTCAACGCTTGATTTGCGATCGGGGTATTGGAAAATACCTATGGACCCTGCCGACAAGGAAAAGACCGCTTTCGTTACTCCAGGTGGCCTATTCGAATTTATGGTATGCCTTTTGGCCTTTGCAATGCTCCTGCGACGTTTGAAACATTCATGGACACAGTACTACGTGGTCTAAAGTGGGAGATATGCATGTGTTACCTCGATGATGCTGTAATCTTTGGCCGCACGTTTGAAGAACATAACGAACGCCTCAGCCTCGTTCTCGACTGCATTGAGAAAGCTGGACTGGTCCTAAACTAAAAAAAGTGTCGATTCGGCGAACGTCAAACACTGGTCCTGGGACACTTAGTCGACAAGGATGGCGTCAGACCCGATCCTCGTAAGATTGAAGCAGTGAGCTCCTTCAAGCCACCGCGGTCAGCACGAAAACTCCGCTCATTCATTGGCCTATGTTCGTATTTTCGTCGTTTTGTTCCCCGCTTTGCCGACATCTTTAACCCGTGGGCAAGTATTTTGCGACAAAATACATCCTTCAATTGGACACCACAGTGTGACGCATCATTCTCTCAACTAAAGTTTATACTAACGTCAGCACCCCTCTTGCGTCACTTCGATCCATCTTGCCCGACTGAAGTTCACACTGATGCTAGTGGAATCGGGATAGGAGCGGTGCTTGCACAACGTCACAGTGGCGCAGAACATGTTGTCGCATATGCCAGCCGTTGTCTGAGCAAATCTGAACGCAATTATACGGTTACGGAACAGGAATGCCTGGCAGCAGTTTTCGCCGTACAAAAGTTTGGATGTTATCTTTACGGTAGACCATTCAAGATTATCACCGACCCTCATTCTTTATGCTGGCTGGTGGGTTTGCGTGATCCCTCTGGTCGCCTCGCACGTTGCGCGCTGCGCCTCCAGGAATACGACTTTGTGGTATCGTACAAGAGTGGCCGTCGTCACGCTGACGCAGACTGCCTCTCTCGGATTCCTCTTGCGACTACCGACTGCGATGCTGAGAATTTTGATGACTGTCACGCTGCTGTTACTTCTACGTTCCCTGACGCGGCAGACTTTCATCGAGAACTACGGGATGATGTTACCCTCGATCCGCTTTTTGTCGACGCCCGTACTTCTAAAGGCAACGGTCGGTTTACTGTCCGTGATAAATTGCTCTACAAAATTGATTACTCCGGGCATGGAGCGCCTTTTCTGCTTGTTGTCCCCGAGAGTCTCCGCTCCGACGTTCTACGCGCCAGGCATGACGATGTGACATCCGGCCATTTCCGCTTCGTACGAACGCTGCACCACACGCAGGAGCGCTTTTACTGGCCCAAGATGTACGAAACAACCAAGCGCTATGTCGCTAGTTGTGAAACGTGCCAACGTCACAAGCGACCGACCACCGCAGTCCCGGGTCCCCTTCGGCCATTGACATCACCCAGTACGCCGTTCGAGCAAATAGGCATTGACCTTTTGGGTCCATTCCCGTTATCTAACAACAAGAACCGCTGGATAATTGTCTGCGTAGACCATCTTACACGGTATACAGAAACTGCAGCCATACCGTCTTCCACCGCTGCTTGCGTGACGGTCTTCCTGCTCCGTTCCGTGGTCCTTCGTCATGGCCCACCACGTGTCATCATCAGCGACCGTGGTCACCAGTTCACGGCTGATGGCATTGAAGAGTTACTTCGTTTGTGCACTTCACAGTTCCGTCATTCCACGCCGTATCATCCACAGACCAATGGCCTTGTTGAAAGGACAAACAGAACGCTGACCAACAGGCTTGCCATATACGTCTCCTCCAATCATAAGAACTGGGACGACGTGCGGCCCTTCATCACTTATGCATACAACACAGCGAAGCACGAAACCACGAACTATAGCCCATTTTATCTCCTGTATGTAAGGTTACCGCGAAGCCCTCTGGACACTTTCTTACCCTTCGTTTTGCACAGTGATGATTCTGTATCGAAGACTTTGTGTCTCGCCGAAGAAGCGCGTCGAATAGCTTGTCTTCGAACTCTGGCTTCGCAAAATCGTTCGAAAGAGCGATACGACGACCGTCACGTAGAAGTATCGCTGCAAAAAGGTGACTTAGTCCTTCTTTGGACACCGCAACGCAAGCGTGGATTGTGCCAAAAGTTCTTGTCACAATATTCAGGCCCATTTGTAGTTGTGGACCGCCTGAGCGAACTCACTTGCGTCATAGCTCGCCTACTGTGCAATGGTCGGCGATCAAGCAGAACTCAACTGACTCATATTGCTCGCCTGAAGCCTTTCTACCCTGCTTGTCCATCCTGACTCGCCCCACGGGCTTCGTCTGCTTGCGGGGAAATGTGACAGATGCGAAAGGCACGGACAAGAAGACAAGAAAGAGAAGACGAAGAGAACGAGGAGTTTGAGAGGCCGGGCTGCGCTGCGATCACGCTATGACCATCGTCCAACTCCTGTAAATAAAACCATTTCTTCGCAACTCATCGTAACAATATATATATATATATATATATATATATATATATATATATATATATATATATATATATATATATATGTATATATATATATATATATATATATATATATATATATATATATGTGTGGGTGTGTTGGTTTTCTACGCACGTGTCAAAGTCACCGTCACGGTCAAATAAACGGCAGAAAGAAACATACAACATGAAAGTACGCGAAAGCGCCAAAGGAAGCTATCCCTAAAAAGAGTATCCGAAAGCGCTGAGCAAAATGGAACATACTGGTCGGCCCGCGTAGCAAGTTAGGCCATGCGTTCCACATCAGCGTTCCCCACACCACCGGTGTCCGGCAAAGCTGCCGTCACCGTTTTGGCCCACTTCCTTGTGTCCCGTGTCAGCGTTTTCCCATGCATACGCCGTAGGCCCTTTCCACTTGGGCTGCGTCCCTCACGTAAACTTTCCCTGGTGTTCCCATCTTGAAAGGTACATCGTAATTTTGTAACTGATATTGCATACGTAGTCCTGATGGTTTCGATGTAAATGACACGCCGACGCGGCTATTGTTCTTCCGCGCCACCATACATGGTTTTTCTGTACTACTACAAGGATTCGAATATAGAATAAGCAGCTCCTTAAGGGAATATGCATTGCGTTTTATTTAAGTATCCCACTAATTTGTTTCAAAGTATAACACCCTATTTGTAGAGGAACGTTTTCAGTGTTTCTTTTGAGTTGTCATAACAAATTGACCACCGTGTTTGAATTAGCACTTATAATTGCGTTTCAATTACGCATATTGCGCACACTTGATATGTTCTGTTTTGTTTTATTTAAGTGTATGTTAACCCTAACGCAGTAAAGGTTCTGTGTGAAAGAAACACAAAAAGTATGAAAATTTCTAGGCACAGCTTTTCCATCAAGAATGTTTTTCTGTATATGTTATTTAAAACATTGAGTTGATTACTGACCCCGTCATCTTACAGAGCTCAATTTCGTATGAGATTACTTCAATACTAACGGCAGTTCTGAACATATATTAAGGAGTCCAGTGACGCAATGCAGCTGCCATTGATCCTATACAACGAGTGCACGATCTGTGACAACCTCTTCTTCAATAATAAAAAAGAAAAGCCAATTTCCCTAAACAATAGTTCTTTACAGTTCTCGCTCAAGAAAATCTTCTTTAGAAATATAGAAATATTCTGTTTCTCTCGTCTCTGTGACGAGGAAACACTTCCTTTTTTTGTGCCGCGCATTAAGATAGCATTTATCTTTAAGTGTGTCGCAGTTTGACGCGAACACCTTTTCTTTTTAGCGTACGGTGAAAGAGAGTTATTCATATTTCATTTGAATGGGAAAGAATTATTTTCTTTCCGTACCACACATATACAAAGCAAATTAGAAGCTATATATCTATTCAAGAAATTCAAGTTGTGGGTTATTTTTAATTAAAAATTGTTTTTGTTTGACTATATTTGTTCCCTCCTCACCTAGTCGTGCCCTCAAAGCGCTGCTCCCATAATCAGCCTGGCTGGTGCCGGTGACATTTGGTTCCGGACCGCGTTTCTCTCGAAGCATCGCGAGCCATTCGTACAGACCTTGAATCCGGTACAAGAACACGTGTCAACTCGCAAGTGCAGCGATAAAGCGTATCGTTTGCTTTTTATAGTTCGCACTGTTTGCTGATGTCTGCGTTGCTGCTATCATCATCATCGTCAAAAACATTTATGTGTCTCAGCAGGATCTTTTGTTGTAGTCTGTCAGGGTCGTCTTGGACGCTCTTGACTGGGATTAGCATGAGTGGGGCCCTTTGTCCAGGGCTCCAAAGGCCTCAGCTCCCCTGCGTGCTCGCTGCACGAGACCAATTTAGTCATCGCAGCCGGTTCTGACATCGATGTTGAGGTGCAAAGGTGCGCCGCCACCTTGCTCGGCTGAAAATGGCGCTGGTACCGATGGCACCACCCGTTCAATACCCAAAACAAAAGTAGTGGCGAAGCTTCCACTGACAATACTTAATTTAATATTAGACGTCAGTGGGGAAAAGTAAGACAACCAACTAGATATAAGTTGCAAGAAACAAATACAGTAAATAGGCTTAAGTTGGAGTACTTCGATAGTGCCGACGTCTAACGGTGTGGCCGTGAAATTTTACTTTTGCCATGCCACTGGCGCAGGCTAGCAAAGCGGACGTGCGTGTGGTTAAACCCCCTGCGCTTCGTTGCTGTTGTTTCTCTTTAGTGCCATCTTGCCACGTCATGAAACGTCGTCTTCGTTGCGGCCGTTGTATTGCCTACATGACAAGAAAATACGTAATTCTCCCACGAGACGAGCCTAAGATATCAGTGCTTTCGTTACTACGAGCGACCACCTCAAGTTATTGCACGAATTGGCCCACACAGTTATTGACGTGAGTGCTATCGTCATCATAAAAATCCCAAAATTTTAAATGTCTCAGCGCGCCGCCTGCTGGTGAAGTTGGCGAAAAGGTCAAAGATCAAGAATTGTTCAGTCTGCGGAACAAGTAAGTTCATTTTGCCTTTTCACTCGCGGCGCCAAATAAAAGGCAGCGAAGAAGGACTTTCTTCTTTGCATGGGCACTTGTGTAGAAGGTTGCTGCGTAATGCAGTATTATTAGCAGGAACTGCACAAGAATCATATCCGCATGGGCCCTCATTTCTCTATGCCCTTATGTGGGATCAAAGGTGAGAGTGAGGCACACTTTATTTTTTATCAAACGGACTGCATACATTCGTTTTATTTGATTTTGTTTTGAAAAAAAAAACGAATTTCTACATTCAATTCAACATTCGGAGGTCGTGTTTCTCGAAGATTCCCATTCGATTCGAAAAAATTGATATTTGAGCCCTCTTAAGCAAGAAGTATTGTGACATTCTTTTGACTGCAATACGTAAAAAACTAAGGTTTAATAGATCAACTAATCGATCAATCACGCTTTATTCATCTCAAAGAGAAAAGGAGCGGCGGGTAAAACCTGCCTAATTGCAGCGTGGCTAAGCCCGGTCCCCACTTTTCGTTTAATAGGAACTGAATACGATCTTGACATTAACTCAAAATAATTTTTGTATGGCCCTTCACACGCTTCATTGCCCTAACGCATACCCAGTGCATTTCAAGACACCGAATCCAAGTGCCTGCAGCTGCTTGCGAGAACATTACCTAGGTATGGACGATCTGGTGCATCTTGACGGCATGTTGAAGCAGTGGGTGGTGTCGAGGACGAGAAACACACCCAGTCGTCCTCTTGTGTGTATTTCTTGTTCTCGTCCTACTTCGCTTCTTCAATACACCCTCTCGTGAGGATGATACTACTGTAGAAAACCATGTTGTTCTATAGAACTTATGGAATCTGTCGATTGTGAACGTGATGCGTTGTTTGTCGGCAAAGTACTACAATTGTATGCGCGTATTGCGCTACAAAAGCAACCAAATCGTGCACATTCCTTATACACCGTCGTTCAGGTACAGCCACACGTAAAGGGGAAAATACCTTTTATCTGGTATACACAATCGAACCATCACCAAACCAACAATCCGTTTACGGCAGATTTTACAGCAGAGTAATACTAACATTGGTAAATTGCCCTCCCATATCAAGAAAGGCACACACTGCCAATTGTTATGGTACCGCGATTGACTCTGGAGTCAGAGGTCTATATGCTTCTCTCGCAAGGTCACTTAGTAGCTTTTCAAAACAACGAGAAGCGAACGGTTATAACAAATTCATTTAAGGAGATAGAATAGTCAGAGAAGCTTGCGGTCTTGCTTCCAGGTTCTTTTTTCAGCGCTTTTGCCTGTACAGGTACTCTACTACGCTGCAAAGGTGAGCACGGCAAAAGATAGAACGCTTTGAAAATATGCTGGCCGAAAAGGGCGGTTTCGGTATCCACAAAATTTTTATTGCTGTGATCTGTATGCCAGGCGCCTGCGAAAAATATATCGCCAGGGTTTTGTTTCTTGCTGATGAAAAAAATTTGCTTAACCATAAGACCACACGCAGAGAGAAGACAAATCCTATCTATCTATCTATCTATCTATCTATCTATCTATATCTATCTATATCTATCTATATCTATCTATATCTATCTATATCTATCTATATCTATCTATCTATATCTATATATCTATATCTATCTATATCTGTCTATCTATATCTATATCTATCTATCTATATCTATATCTATCTATATCTATCTATATCTATCTATATCTATCTATCTATATCTATATATCTATATCTATATCTATCTATCTGCTTACACTGACCAGGTAGGCAAAGTTGTCTATCTGCATGGGCCACTAGATAGATGCTCGTGGTCGTTATATCGTCGTCATTCCAGATTCGTGAGCTCACTCTCGTCAATCCGTCGTCGTCGCGCCTTCTCTCACGACCAAGTCGCCCAAGTTGCCAACAGCTTGGTACACTAGGCATATGGTCGTGGTTGTGATGCGGTCGTGGTCATTACATTGTCGCCATTCAAACTTTGTCATCTGACTGTCGTCATGGCATCGTCGTCATACAGTCGTCATGCGTCATTGTCACACCGCCTTTGTGATGCTGTCATTGTCCTTCATTCATCATCATTGTAGCTTCATGACCTCACTCTCGTTTAGCCATCGTCGTCACGCCTTCTACTTGGAGCCTGTGGCCCGCGTTGTCTAATAGCTTGGGTCACTAGATATGTTCTCGTGATTGTGATGCTGTTGTCATTGTTTCCCCTTCGTCATTCCAGATTTGTCAGCCGATTCTCATTATACCGCCATCGTCACGCCATCGTCATCAAACAATCCGCGTGCTTTTGTTGTCACACTGCCGTAGTCATGCCGTCCCACTATCATCATTCTAGCTTCCTGACCCGACTGTCACCATGCCATTATAGTCACGCCATGGTCATCACACAGTCGTCGTTCTACCATCGCCAGAGTAACGTCATTCTATTGTCGTCATGCTGATGCCATTATGTCGCCTGCCTCGTCTTGTCGACGCGTCAATCATTCTTCGTCGTTCTTTTGTAATCATACTGTCGTCCTTCAATCGTGATTATGCCGTTATCATGATATTCTCGTCGGAAAATCACTATCTTGAATTCGCTGACGTACCATCGTCGTCACGCTATCATGGTCTTGCCATCCTCGTCATAGGAACTTCATGATACAGTCGTCGTTACGCCACTGGCAACGTACGCTCGTTGTCATCCCATTGCCCCTCGACCACTGTCATGCCATTGCCGTCATTGCGTCGTCGTCGTACAGTCGTTGTCATGCATTAGTTCTAATACTTGCGTGGTGACGCTGTCGCGGTTGTTCCATTGTCCTCACTCTAACTTCGACACTCGACTCATGTCCTGCCACCGTCGTCAGCCATTGTGATCATACCATTGCCGTTATACGCTCGTTGGCACGCTCTCATTTTACCATTGTCAAAACTTCAATAACGTCATCCCTTTGTCCTTGTACAGTCATCATCATACCATCTTCGTTGATGCATTGACGTTATTTTTTTCCTCGTTCTACGGTGATAATGCTGTCGTCATTCAAACGTGTTTATACCGTCGTTGCCATGCTATCATAGTCGTTGCCTCGTTGTAAGACAATCGATATCATCCACCTGTTGTCATGCCTTCGTGGTTGTGCCATGGTCGTCATTGCAGCTTCCTCATGCGGGATTCATCCTACCGTCATCGTTACAACATCGTTGTAATACACTTGCTGTCATCTCATTCCCCTCGCATCGTCCTCGTCATGCTATCGCCGCTACACCATTGTGATCATTTTAGATATGAAATTTTATTGTCGTCATGCCATCATCGTTATGTAGCCTTTCTCGTTCCATCGACGTCATTCCGTCGTAATTCCAACGTCGCCATTGCGTCGGCGCCATAAAGGTGTCTTCGTACCGCCACGCTTATGGGAGACTTTGGCAAGCGAGTCCCATAGCAAGGTGGAACAATATCGCAGTAGGTAGTATATAGAAAAAAGCCACGAAAGTATATAATGACCCCTACTTATGTTAAATAAACGTGACTTCAGTAATGTTTGTGTGTCGCTACATAGCTATAATGCTAATCGCATTACCGTTAACAGTCATCGTGAGTTGCGGGAAAAATTGAGAAACACGGGGAAAACTGAGAAAGCAGTAAAGAATGGCCACAGCTTCAAATCAGTGAGACGATAACTTGGCGTAGGACAAGGCAAGATGTGTGCATTGAATGATAAGCAGGATAATATCATCAGCAAATTCGTGGATATAATAAAAACACTAGAAGAATTCTATGCTGACCTGTACAGTAAACAGAGCAGTCATGCTACCTTCATAGGAAGTAGTGATGAACAGGATACATAGGCTCGTTCCATAACTAGCAGGAGAAGATCAAATAATAGTTGGTTCAATCAAAGATGCAGGATATATCCTGTGGGAAAATACGCAATGACTCACGACTTCAAGTGTACCATAGCACTGGTAGAATGCCAACATTATACTAATCCATAAGGAGGGTGGCCTTAAAGATTTGAAGGATCATAGGCTCATTAGCTCGCTTTTCCCATTGCATAAAATATTCACCAAGATAATTTACTATAGAATCAGGGCTACACTTCGATCAACCAAGAGAAGAGGCTTACTTCGGGCAGGGATATTCTACAATAGATCACATCCATGTCATCAATCAGGTAATAAGGAAATCTGCGGGGTACAATCAACCTCTCTATATGGCTTTCATATAGATTACCAAAATTCATTTGATTATATAGAGATACCCGAAGTCATAACGGCACTACTTTATCAGTGTGTATAGCAGGCATACGTGAATATTGTGGGAAATATCTATAAAAATTTCACACGTAACTTAGTTCTCCGCAAGAAAACTAGGAAGTTACCTATTAAGAAAGGGGTCATGCACGAAGACACAATCTCTCCAATGCTATTCACTCCATGCTTAGAAGTATTACTTAAGCTATTAGGCTGGGAAAGCCTATATCCTAGCTTACATTAAGAGAAACAAAATTGAGCTGGGCAGGCCACGTAACGTATAGGGTGGACAATTATAGTTACAGAATAAGCACAGAAGGAAGAGAAGCGCAGTCGAGGATTGCAGAAAACTAGGTGGGGTGATAAAATTAGGAAATTTGCAGGTGATAGTTGGAATCAGCTGGTGCAAGACAAATGTGATTGCAGATCGAAGGGAGAGGTCTTGGTCTTGCAGTGGACATAAAGATATGCTGCTGCTGCTGATGATGATGATGATGACCTGTAGTTCTATCAGCTGGCAATATATCTTTTTCTCAGATATATGATAAGTCTTCATTGCTTAGATTTTGCCGCTTGAAAAGATGAAGCTTACCTTGCATTCGCAAGCAACCATTTTATGCTTAACTCTACGTGTAAGTTATGATCTTCGTATATTTCTTTGGCAAGAATTCGATAGCTGAATCTTTCAGTTCAGAAAACCAAGCCTGTTCCGAAGCACTTCCCGCAGGCTGCTCATACCGAGCAGTTGTATCCTCACTGATCGCTGCGTCTATATTATTATTGAGGGCGAGATTTACCATTGGTCTTATAACTTCTGTGTGCCGTATCCATAATGAGCTCTGCCTCCGTGCAACTGGCAGTCATTAGTTGGCGGATGAAGGCAGTCGAATTCGTTTCTTCCGCACTTCGCGGAGAATTCATGCGTGGGCTCGCCGGGAGCGGATACTGAGCTGTTCGATCCTTGATCAATACAGCTGCATAGTTTCGGCACAGTGCGTCGTAGACGCGCTCTGCAAGATAGATCTATGAGCAAACATGGTGTGGCGGATATGGCTTTGATCTGGCTGCTTGTTTTTCCTCACCGTGAATTTGGACATATGTTTTAGAAATAACTAAGTGAGATCATGTAGGTTTAGAGACCGTAGTTAAATTCTGATAGCTAAAGTTGACAGGCTCACTAAGATGTTCAATTGGGCTTTGGGCGACATGCTTGGGACCAACGGTGTCTCCAAACAGGCACACTCGGACCTGGTGTCACCTGTGCTGCTTGCACCTACAACACTGCTACGCGAGTCACACCGGTTTTTCTCCATTGTTCCTATTGTGCCATTGCCACCCGCGTCGTACCATAGACCCTTTACTGCGCTACTAACTAGATGCTTCCGGGTATGCGCCACTTTGTGAAGCTGACCGATTTTTCGAAGAACGTCGTAAAATGACAAGGCGGTTAACTACGTCTGACCAGGAGCGCGTGTAACAGATCCGGGACGACCACTCTCCAGCCGTCACATTCATTTGCGCAACACTCTTGCGATCGCACGTACTACCCACGCTCCTAGTTTGTCTTGGAAACTGCCACCTAAGTATGACGGGCCGTACCATGTGGACCAGCACACATCTCGCGGTAATTACGTCATCGTGCACCTTGCGCCACCTGCTGATCTCCGCCTCTGCGGACGCAATATCACTAATGTTTACCGCCTCATGTTCTACTTCGACCCTCCTGTGCCCACCTCCTAAATTGCCAGGATAGCTCTTGCTCATTCCGCGAGGGCAAGTTGAATAAAGCAGGATCGACAATGACGTGCGCGAAGCAGTGCTCCAAGTGAACCAGTGCTCTTCGTGGCGGATATTTTAACTTAACAGCGTTAAGGAGTCCGTGTCGCACAAAATCCGGCGTCGGCGTCTAACGTCGCTTCGGCAAAACAATTTTGGAACCACACATACCCAGGCCCTCGCCTTTACGCAAGGAATTGATGAATTAATTTAATTTCTCAAGCTAAAATACATGAAAAAATAGTAAACTACGGCTTACACACAACCTACAGACATTATACCTATCGGATTGTAATTTGACTATACGAGAAAACATAATTCTGTTACGCGAAAGCTAAAAGAAACACCCTTTTCCAGCGTTTCAACAATTCACAGAGCGGCCGCAGCGGCCGCCATTTGCGTGCGCCAGCGCGGGTGTCTCGGGGACCACAGAGCGACGCACCCAGTTCCTTGCAGTACCTCCAGCTGGCGCTCGCGCCTCCGCCACATTGCGGCCGACGCAAGAGGCCGCGTTTCTACCACAAAGCCGGCCTGCGTGCACAGCCTTTGCGGCCAGCGTTTCGCGGTAAACATTACCGTTATATACGCTCCAGTTGTTGGGAAGCGTGAGAAGCCGTCAGGGATCTTTGAAAGCTGTCGCTTTCCACTCTTAAAGGCGAAGCTTAAGCGTCCTCGAAATTTTTCAGATCTGCAGCCCATGCTCAATAAATCTCTTTTCACAGCTGATATTCACCTTACCCTTGAAAATGTGAACGTCCCAAAGGGCCAGAAAAATGCTCAAGTTATCCCAATATTTAAATTGGATAACCGGGCACCACTTGCGCGTTCCGCACCCCGGAAGTGCTCCTGACGTTCTTGCGGGCCACGAGCCTTAAAGAAACTTTGTGTCCTTACAGTGTATATATATTTATTTATTTATTTATTATTTATTTATTTATACATACTGCAGCGCAATTTGCGCTATAGCAGGAGTGGGTTAAGAAAAGGTACAGAAAATTCATAGGAGTATACAGCGGTAGGCACAAGTGAACATTTTTACAGAACACTGATGAAAGGAAAATACACAAATAAACACAAGTGAACACTTTTACAAAAAGAGCACTGATGAAAGAAAATGAAAGAAAAATACACAAGAAGTTATACAAATGCTGTCAGACATGGGCGAGCACGATTATGCAAGGCTAATCCCACCAGTAGCCTACAACAACTCAACTCAACTCACGATTATGCATTTGGGATGGCGGTTACAAAAATTTGGGATGAGCATGAGCGAATGGACCCAGGTAATGAATTCCAGTCTTCAATTGAGCGGGGAAAAAAGCTGAATTTGAACATGTTAGTACGTGAGTAGTACGGTATCAAGTTTAGGTCATGATGTCTTCTCGTTGATGATCCCGGCGCGAAGTGAATGTAATTGTCATTTGAGAGCCTAACTGACGAATTGACAATGCAATGCAAGAATTTTAATGATTCGACACGGCGACGAGAAGAGAGCGTGTTTAGGTTCAAGGAAGAAAGCGTTGAAGAGGGCGAAAAGTCGCGATCGTAACGATGACATATACATCGCACAGCTTTTTTTCTGTATAGCTTCTAGTTTATTAATCTCTAACTGCTTATGCAGGCTCCAAACTACAGATGCATAATCAAGAACAGGGCGGATTACAGATTTATACATTAGTAACTTTGTGTCTTTAGGAGATCGGGTTAGCGTTCGCCTCAAGTAACATAATTTTTTAGCGCTTTACTGCATATGTAATCAATGTGTTTGGACCATGACATGTTATGCGTAAAAATGACACCAAGATACTTATAGTCAGAAACCTTATCTACAGCACGGCCATTGAACGAGTAACTGAAAAGGGAGGGGGAACATTTGTTGCAGAAAGACATCTGAACGGTTTTATTGAAATTAATGTTCATTTGCCAAGTGTTACACCAATCGCAAGATCTAGAAAACGACTCTTGAAGGCGATAATGATCATTAGAAGGTTTAATCACTTCATATAGAACGCATTCATCAGCATAGAGACGGATGTTAGAAGAGCAGTGAAGTGGCAAATCGTTTATGCATAATAAAAAAAGAAGCGGCCCAAGGACGGAGCCTTGGGGCACACCTGATGTCACATCAACAGTAGCGGTGTCAGTCGAACTGTAAGAGACGAACTGGGAGCGAAATGAGAGAAAGCTTAAAATCCAGTTAACTAAATGAGGATTATTCAGTAAAGCATTAAGTTTAGCAATAAGCTTAGAATGTAAAACGGTGTCAAATGCCTTCGAGAAATCTATGAAAATGGCATCAACCTGGTTGCCTACATCAAGGTTAAATGAAATGTCATGCGTGAACTCAACTAGCTGCGTTATCGTGCTAAAACCGCGCCTAAACCCATGTTGCATATTAGACAGTAAATTATTTGATTCCAGAAAGAGCATGATGTGCTTATGAATGATGTGTTAAAACATTTTGCATGACTGTGACGTCAGTGAAATTGGTCTCTAGTTCGACAAACACTGCTTATCTCCAGATTTATAAAGAGGGAGCACTTTGGCTAACTTCCATGAAGAAGGTACAGTAGAGGATGATAAGGACTTTCTGAATATGATTGACAGATATTTTGATGGCTACAACGAATAACGAACAAGGAACGCGTTGTGTATCCCGTCCGGACCGGTGCATTTCTTAACATCCAGGTTTAATATAAGGTTGAGAATGCCTTCGCAGTTTATCTCAACGTCACTGATTGCTTCAGAAGAAACTATATTGGTAAGTGTCGGGATAAGGTTGTTATCGGAAACAAACACGGATTGGAAATACTTGTTGAAAGCCTCGGATATCACCGCCGGGTCGTTGATGACGTCATTATCTATTCTGAAAGAAGTGGATGAAGCATCGCGAGGTAAAATAGAACACCAAAATTTTCGTGGGTTAGTTCTTAACAAATTGTGCAGGCGAACGCGAAAAAAGAAATCCTTGGCATTTTGCAACTTAAGATTGAGTTCATTCTTTGCCTTAACATATCTATCCAACGCTATGGGATCAGCGCCTCTTCTGGAACGCCTTAACCTTCGAAGGCGACGGGACAAATGCAAGATATCACGAGTCATCCATAGAATGTTAGAATTTCTTTTCTTAGTTTTGATGGGCACAAAACGTTCGATACTTGATTTGACAAGACGCTCAAAGTAATTAGCAAGGCAGTTGACGTCCTGGTTGTTTGCAAGTGCACCAAACGTATCGAAATGATGAGATAAGGCATCAGTAATAGAATTGTCGTCCGCACGAGTGAAATTAGGCAAACTAGTAAACGTGTAGGGGGCTTTAGAAATTGGACAGGAGAGTGACACTAAAACGCCTTTATGGTCTGAAATACCATCAATTACCTCGCATGAAAAGTCACGTTCGGCTAGGTTAGCGCTTAAAAAAACTAAGTCAAGGACGGAATTTAATCTGGTTGCACTAGGAACAACCTGGGTGAGGCCAAAGGACAAGGAAATGTTTATTAGTTCTTTACAAATAGCTGTGTCGCGACCGACTACAGACAATGAAGGCCAGTGGATGCCAGGGGCGTTGAAGTCACCCATACAGATAAAACTCGGCGAAGCAATGTTACTCGCTCATGAAATTTGCAACAGCATGAAGAACATCAAGAGTAGAGCCGGGGGGACGATATATAACACTAATCACAATACACCGATTATGAAGGTAAATTTTACACCACACGGATTTCTGTTTCTGGAGGAGAAGGCAAGACTGAGAATCGTAGATCCGACCGGATAAGCAGTGCCACGCCACCACCAGTACCGCAAATCCTGTCTAAGCGACCGGAAACAAAACCGGGTGGAGTGAACTCAGATTCGTAAATACCATTGTGCAGCCAAGTCTCTGCGATGTCGATAACATGGGGGGAATGAATAGATATAAGGGACAATAAGTCAGGAAATTTTTTGACAATACTACGAGCGTTTATATTTAAGACAACAAGGTTCTCAAAACGGCCAGGATGAATTAAGGAAGTGGATGGAACGGAAGTCGAACGGCCAGACTCTGAAGAAACACGTTGAGCGGGTGCCATTACTAATGAGTTTGAACTGTCATCCCAGTTATAACGAACCTTGTTAATGAAAGCATGATCATATCTCAACTTCACAACAGAACCGCTGTCCCGAAAAGAGGCTGATGCGTCCCAGACTTTTTTCCGAACTAACCGAACCCCAGAAGAGAAATCTTCTTTAATGACGAAATTTGAGCCCTTGAGTTTTGAGACGTTCCTAAGAACCTCGGTTCTGTCGCTGAAGTTAGGAAGTTTTAGAATGACGGGACGAATATAACCAGTGCGTGCTCTACCGAGCCTGTGGCAGCGCTCAATATGAGGGCAGCTAGTCTTCAGGTGCTCAGTAAACAAAGATGAAACTGCAGTCAGCAGGGTGGTAGCGTTTTCATTCATTGCTTCAGAAATACCGTGTATTATTATATTGTTTCTACGAGAATGATTTTCAAGACTGTCATTTTTTAAGACCAAGCCCGTTACCTTAGTAGTCAAGGCACTTATTTCAGTACGTAAATCACACAGTAAACTAGAGTCTTTAAACATAGGAGTGGATTCTAGTGCATGAACACGTGACTCTAAAACATCAAAGCGACGCGCGACTGACTGTTGAAATGACTTAATTTCCGCAACATCTCGTGCCAACTGAGTCTGCCCCTCCAATAATTTAGAGAACATTTCGGATACCGAAGGGTCGTTTTTGTCATGGCTATCATAGGAAGGGCGAGCATCATCATTCTCATCGAGTGCGGAACCGGATCCACGCCTAGACTTAGACCGATGGCCCGGGCCAGGATTGATTTCCACATCTCCGCTCAAGAGCAGACAACTTGCGCAATACAATGCACACGAGCAGCAGGATACAAGACGTTGTGGCCAAGGGAGTAGCAGCAGAAAGCGATCAACAGATAGGATACACTCGGCATCAGAATAGTAACATACCTGCATGAAGAACAAGCAGCGATTAAACATGGTGCCGGTGCCGCTGCAGCCTAGCCCACTAATGAGTCGATCCGCGCGCTGGACATTTATACCGTCGGCTGTTGACGTCACAGACCGAGAGTTGTCGATGATTGGCTCATCAAAGGACAGGACACCGGGGTGACTGGCATGCTGTATCTTGAAGTGGGACACGCCGAGGTAATCGCATATGGTAGCGATAGAGCAATTCCTGGGCAAGCACTCGATGACATCCACGTGCTCGACCGCGAAGGGAGCCAAGTGAGACGAAGCAGTTCCAAGCAATGTGATGCCGCAAAGGCGGGATACAGCAACGAAGCCGAAGAACTGCATGAAGAACAAGCAGCGATTAAACATGGTGCCGGTGCCGCTGCAGCCTGTGTATACACATCCATGTGTAGTCACGTCCATGTGTACGTCCATGTGTATACACATGGACGTGACTGTATGCGATGTGAAGTATTTATCTCCATAATGTATCATAATCATAACGCAGCAATTGGCGTAGCATGTCAGACGAACAGTCAGGCTAACATCTCCAGCGTGACATTAAATTGCAGTAACCTAGCGATTTGGACGTGTTGGCATGATATGGTGAATTTTCTAGTGCACAAAAAGACGAGGACAAAGAAAGGCATGGTAGCGCCTGTGTGTACCACGTATTATTGTGTAATTGTCCTTTCGTGCGCTATAAACTTGACCATAAAATTAACGCTTGCATCTCTCTCGGTCGCTTGTACTTAGCTATCATCCCATTTTCCTCAGCAGCATCCCTTCCAAGCTACTCGAGCACATTATTTGAAGCTACACGATAAGGCCTCTGTCCCCACCAATATGGCTTCCGCAAGCACTTTCTGTGCGAGAATTAATGAGTGAACTTCACACATGACGTACGAATGTGCATACAGGCGCATGTTCAGATTAATGGTGTGTTTTTAGACTACCCAAACGCATTTGACCGTGTGTGACATATACGCATATTAACACTCTCATCACTCGGTATTCCACGTAGTTTAATCCGTTCAGTAGTCCATGTTCCAGGGTTCAACTCAGCAATTTCAGACAATTCATTCCCGTGGCTGAAAACTTTTCTTAGTGTGCTTGCAATTCACGTCTATTAATCCTTCGTAGGGCAATTGAACATATACGTCGCACTTTGTAATGTACGCGAAAAAGCTTCTAACGAGCAAAGGGACTAATTTATTTAATTTGATTGGTTGGTGCTGCTTCCTATATAAAGGTTGCAACACTTGATGTTACAATGGTATCTACAATGGGTGTTAGGGGCGACAAGCGTGTAAGAGCTGGGAAAATTGTTTTCAATGTTGGAGCGCTTCCTGAATTTGGGCCATATTTGCTCGCATAAAGAAAGTTGCCATGATTCGCGATAAGTTACTCCTCTTCCCAGCTATGATATCGACACCTTTATCTCGCAATAAGCGCCCATTTTTGTATCTTCAGGTGTTAGCTGCTCCGCAAAACTCGTCCTTATGAATGCACCAATAAGAACTGGTACGTGCTAAATGGTGATCACCCCGTTGGTTTCAGACGCATTGGTGAGAAGTGCGCCCAAACGTTTTCTGCATGGCCTCCGCTGTGCTACTTTGCCCATCGTGCTTTCATTTGTTGCATAAGCCAACGGGTTACCTATATTTCATTGAAATAATCAGACTTGTACATAATGAAGTACCTGTAATGACTTACTTGTACTCCATAATTTTTTTTGCATATTTGTAATTAAGAAATACATTGTCTACTTGGTGATGCTGACGGTAACTCAGTTCGAGTTTTCAGCAGCCAATTACATGTAATTAGCGACTTTGCTAACGAGACAAGCTGTTAAAAAGTGACGCAACTTTAGGAACCTGCATTTTATGGGCACTGCAGTGGAACGCCCGAGATCGCAAGCCACACAGCAACCTCGCGGACACATTTGTGTTTAGGGAGGCAAACCCGCAGTGAACTCAATATTTGTTTCCCTAATGTTGACCCTTCACCAAACGCTGGTCGACGAATTCAACCGGTGCTGCTATGCTGCTTCGATAGCGAAGGCCACATAGGATGTTAATGCCAGACAACCACGTGTATACAGACAATTTGTACAGCTTTTCAATGACCCATTCGTGGGTGTCTTGAATTCCCGGCAGAAACAACAGAGCGACATGCTGCGCTTCAGAGGAGCCGGATGCGGAGCGGTTGCACACAATCCTGTGCGCAAGGTGCCCCTAAGTTACAGCACCGCACCGCCCCGCCCCCCAGTGCGCACATCGAGCAAGTTTTCGCTGTCGCTGCGGATTTATTCACGACAAAAAAAGGAAACATAACGAATGAAATTTTTAAAAGCCATTCTTATTAAAAATAAGCAATGTAGGAAGGGCTGCAGAGGACCCGCTGGATTTGCCAGGCCAGCTCGATGTGATTACAGTATCTGATTACGCTACGGTATCATTGCTTATAGAAGTTTGAACGAAAGTAACGTAAAAGTATTCGATTACTTTTGAGTAATTCCAGAATTATTTTCCCTGGCAGTAATTGGTAACTGTAAACAGCCACATTTTCGAATGAATTAATCGAAATTGTAAGTGGTTACATTTTTTTATGTGACGTGTACAAGTCCGGAAACAATACAAGGTCAATGGACAAAGGAGTCCTACTTTTCCCAAAAGCCCTTTAGGGTCAACGGGGGAAAGATGTCCCACTTTTTTAAAGTATGCGGCCTGGTCTAGGGAAGTGAAACTTCTCATAAATTCTTTCTGAGCACCTCATTTCCTCATACTATGCAGAAAATGTCTAGAGTTTCGTAAAATATATACGTCGTCGCATGATGGGTTAAGAAATGAAAAAAAAATGGCGCTGGGCAGGTCATGTAACACGCTGATTAGATAACCGTTGGACCATTAGGGTGACAGAATGGGTACCAAGGGAAGCGCAGCAGCCGACGGTAGAAGACTAGGTGGTGCCACGAAATTAGTAAATATGCAGGTGCTGGTTGGAATCGGTTGTCGCAAGACAGGGTTAATTGGAGATCGCAGGGAGAGGCCTTGGTCCTGCAGTGGACATAAAATAGGCTGCTGATGATGATTACGATAGGCTAACGACACTACAGTTCTCCGGGGCGCTGGCTTGTCAGCCCTACTACATTTATTTATAATAATGATATGCGGTCATATTGAAACTAAACTAAGACTTTTGCCAATGATTGCGTCAGCTACAATCCCATTGATAATCCCGACGACTGCATCACACTACAAAACGACATTAACGTTGTCGCAACATGGTGCAGCAAATCGTACATGCCGCTCAACCTTATCAAATCAAATTATCTCCAATTTACCCGAAGGCGCACCCATTATTCGCTACACACACTACATCTATAGATTCAACTCCGAGGAGCATTCCGATGTCTTTACCTAATACATTCGCTTCCATGGGCCTGCAGTATCGAAACCACTTTTTCAGAGGCCTCACGAACATTTGCATATATTCAACGCACCCTAAAATATGCGTCATCCTACGTAACAAAAGAAAAACGAGGACGTAGAAAGAAACAGACATACGGAGACTGCGCTGCCTTTGTGTGTCTGCTACCTTCTACGTCCTTGTTCCGTCGCGCTTACGCATTCTATCATGGATTCAAAGCAACTAGCGTGTCAACTTGTATTAACTAAATTAACCAGCACGGTGTAACGCGCGCACAGGCAAACATGAAGACACATCGCTCGATGACGGCGGAAAGTGTCTGTGAAAATGCTGAAGTTAAGAATCGCGCAAGCTGCCACGAGCCAAATCACCTCCGTGTTTGTGTCGCTTCAACGCGTACGAAACGTCGAAAGCACAGCGCAAAGGAAGCTACCGGCACAACGCGCACTCTTCAAATATCGCAGATTGCTTTGAAGATGAGGCCCACGCCTGCTGGCACATTAGCGACGTCGTAGACTGATTTCAAGACATACGAGTACCGGCAACGCGTCCCCACGGCGTCCGCCAAAGGTGTCTCCTACGGCATTCGTGATTCGCGCGGCCAACGCCATTGTAAACGCCACGGTTGTCTCCTCTCTGTACGGAGCGGCGGGCGAGGAGGATATCGAGGCACCGTGGCAGCCACCGGAGATGGACGCCCCTCCTCCCTCGCCTCAGCCCCCTGCCTGGCGCGCCACAGGAGAGAGCACGCATCCGGGCCGCGTTCCTGGCTCGCGTACGCGAGATTGAACTGCGTTCGCCGACTCACCCTTACACGCTTTCACTCACACGGAACCTCCCGGCGACGGGAACGGCAGAAATTCACCTGGTGTGTCCATATAATTGCTGTCGCAGTAAAATGAATATTCTGTACCCGGTTAAATCAAGCTGGCTAGGTGACTATGTCCCCACCGCGTTTCGAAGGGGATGCCAAGAAACCGCCATAATCACCATCATCATCAACAGCAGCAGCGTCCCGTGCCACAGGTCAAGGGAAGTGGTCTGCGCTCCATGTAGTCTGGATACCTGTGTTTACTCTTTGGTAGACGTTATGGCGCCTCATCGCAAGGTACGTACCGCTGCTGAAGAAGCGAATCGTAGTACTACTGGCGTTGCTGCAAGCAGGCAACATCAGACTCAGTAGAGCGCTGGGCAGAGAGCTGCACAAGCAGCAGCTCGCCGTCGACGCTGTGCGGACAGTCCAGATTGTTCTCGTGAAAACAACGCGAAGAGACTTTGCCGCGAAGACCCTGTAGTGCGTGGTGCAAAACATGGCACTCCTATAGAGCCACACCTTCAGCTTACGCTGTGACTGTGCTGCTTGTGCTGCGTAGGCCTGTTACTTTATACAGCGAAGCTGTTTATGCGGAGCCTGTGCCATCGTTGTCGGACTTCGCTAAAACGGGGCCACGTGATCTGCCGGGCGAGCAAAAGAAGAGCTCAACAGGGGGAAATGGGCTGGAGTGACGCCTTTCCCCCTGTGAGGATGCTATCTTATGTGCGAATCTTATGCGGTTTTCACACGGTTCATTTTCGGCGCTCGTACCATACGGGCATCGAATATATCGACGATTGATTCCACCCAACCCTGCGAAAGAAACAAATGAGCTGCCGGCGGTTTACGGCCAACGAATAGTGCCCAGCTATTGAAACGCGATACTAGGAGCGCGTCGCTGCTGGTACTTCTTCGTGGCGCAAGAAGTACAGGCAGCCACATCAGTCGTCAAACCAATCCACCCAATTGTCCAAACGATTGCAGCACCCTCATCACCAGGAGTGTGCCTTGTGCCGATTATACGGAGCTTTGCATTACTGGTTCCGAACATTCCATCCTAACTATAACTATGGTAAGACCACGAGTAGTGTGTACTACTGAGGAAGACGCTACCTTCCGCGAGCGTCAGTGATAGTTGGCTCGTGAACGGGCTCGACTTCGTAGGGCCGGCCCCGAGCTGCGCGCCGGAGATGGCGAGTTTAAACGGCAGCGCTCTTAAAGCATGCTCACCACGCGACGCACGCAAAAGTGAAAATGAGGTGAAACAATGGTGAAACAAAAGATTTACAATATAGACTACTTGCGAAGTTTCACTTGCAAGGTGTAACGCTTGGTGCTACTAACACAGCTTCCCTGCTCGACCGTCTTCATGAATTGGATGGTGCGGTGATTTTTTTTATAACCGTGCCTTCCATTTCCCTTAGCCTCCGTTATTTCGACCACGTGAAGAAAATGCCAACCAAGTGTGTTTTTCCCCCCTTGAGTGCTATATTTATTTGAATATTTCCTAACATGGGGGGGGGAGGGGGGGACTTCTTCCTTTATATTTTTCTATTTTCTTTCTTCTGTTGTTAATTGTCATGTGAGACACCAGTGAATCTCCTCCACGTTTTTTTTTCTTCTCTTCTTTCTTGCTATTAAGCCACATTAACCCCAAATGTACATTTGCGTTCCTCGTAGATGTAACCGGTCCTTAACTGGGAGGCACGGTAGGCGTAGCAGACGTATGGTCTGGGATTAAGTTTCCGCGTATTTCGGGGCTAGTTGTGTGTTCCAGACTAATCGACATTAGCGAGAGCTGATGTCTACGACGCACAGATAAGCAGTGTTCCCAGTTTCATTCCAACGCGGGTGGGCGCCTCCGAGTGTGAGCAGATTGTATTTGGCTTACCCTTCTTGGCTTATGTCACTATTGGCCAAGGACAACTGTGTATCGTAATCTGCTATAAAGAAAAATATGGAATCCACGAGAAAGGTGAGGAAACAAAAAATTCTCGTGCTTAGGAGAGAGAAT
This sequence comes from Dermacentor variabilis, assembly GCF_050947875.1. Classification (NCBI taxonomy): domain Eukaryota; kingdom Metazoa; phylum Arthropoda; class Arachnida; order Ixodida; family Ixodidae; genus Dermacentor; species Dermacentor variabilis. The sequence continues at coordinate 203,052,610 of NC_134569.1, read as the reverse complement.
CTGAGAAAGAGGTGGCTTCGCGCTCCGCTTGTGTAGTCTACGCGCCGCGGAGTGCGAAATGTGGCTGAGATGTTCACATCAGCGTATGCCATCCGCGGAATGTATTTTTTTTCCACCTTGCTCGATGGGTGACTCACGACCCCTTGAAGGTGAAATAAACGAAAGAAATTGAACGAAATGAAATGCGATGAAGGAAAGGTAAACAGGCTAATCAAGAGGGCGATGAAAAGGCTATGTTGGTAGATGGTATGGTACGGTATGATGAACTTTATTTAATGTCCTGAAGATCAACCCTTAGGTTGACGCAGGCGGCTCCCACGTTGGGACAGTAAGGTTCAATCTTACCGTCGTATCGTGGGCCTTCTGGACGGCCAGTACGTTCGTTTTTTATTTCCCTTGCGCTATGCTTGACGCAGAGTACAGAAACATGGTAAACACAGACCAAGGCTAGCCAAGGTCGCGCGAGGTTGACTGCTTCACAGTGATGAAAGCAGAAAAGGCGAAGAAAAGCCAAGAACAAAGTGTCAGTGTTCGGACATTGGGGCACAAGTAATGTCCGCTTACTTAGTCGCTGACGGTCATTTATTTATTTATTTATTTATTTATTTATTTATTTATTTATTTATTTATTTACTTATTTATTTATTTATTTATTATGCATACTTTGAAGGCCAAGTAGACACAGCAGAAAGGAGCGGTGAGAATATACGTTTGCGGTACACGACAAGAATAAAAAATCATGCTATAAGGCGCATTGAACGACGATCTTGAATTTTGCGGCATTACTAATTGGCTGTTGGCGGGAAGGCGGTTCCATTCATTGGAAATTCTTGGCAAAAAGGAAGAGTGGCACGAATTAGTTCGAACAAGACGACACTTCACTTTTCTGTTGATGGTCGATGCGAGACGGGATGTAACTGGGTGTGGCCAAAATAGTTCCTTTAAGGGAAAAGTTAAAATAATATATTCTATGGTAAAGACAGAAACGAGAGTGCTCGCGACGTGACGAAATGTCAGGGAGTGTCAGGGAGTGTTCTTTTCGTGTATGTGACGCTAGAATGCTGTGGATAATTTAAGAGAATAAAACTGGCGGCGCTGTTCTGACTGCTTTCAAGCGAAATGATAAGATTGGCATGAGCAGGGCCACATATGGCACAAGGGAATTCTAATTTATTCAGACGAGTGTTTCGTATATAGTGAGCTTTATTGAGGTGGGTGCTGAGGCAAAATTTCGTCTCAAATAGCCTAACCTTCGGCCAGGATTATTAGCGACTTATTCAGCATGCATATTCCATGAAAGGTTGCGAGTGATATACAGGACAATATACTTATAGGAGGTCACAAGCGACAGGGCAGTAACATTAATTGATCATGGGAATGTATCACAAGAGGGAGAGCTAGAGGAGACGTGCATACTTTTGCATTAAGTTGTGTTAAGATGCATAAGCCATTTGTTGCACCAATTGGATACGCTATCCAAGTTGCCCTGTAGCTTACTGCAATGCCTAAGGTTAGGTATTTCGCCATAGATGACAGAATCGTTTGTGAACAGCCTACAAGATGAATTAGAGATACAGTCAGGAAGGTCATTAATGTAGATGAGAAAGAGCAAGGGAGCGAGTAGCGATCCTTGCGGTACACCGGATGTTACGGAACAAGGTCTGGAAGTAAATTCGTTATAGGTTACATACTGGGTCCTGTTAAAGAGGCAATGCCGTGTATAATCGCCTTCAGAGAGTGCAAAATGACACAAGTGCTTCTGCAAAGGTCTCAGGATCTTTGCAGATCGGTCTGTCGTCTAAGCAGCCAATAATTGCATTCCAAGCAACTCGCACACAGCCAAAAGACAGGCAATGACACAGTAGGTGCTCTATAGTTCCGTGGTACACTCGAGATTTGAGGGCAGTGCTTTCCCAAAGGTAACGCCCAACTATTCCTTCTAAACTTCCATAAAATTTCGAAAATTTACTGATGAGCATGCCATATGTCATAAAGAGTACCTTACGATACGCAGTGTCAAGCAATGACGCCAGACATAGCTAGACAAATCACAACCTACAGAGATTCCAACTCTGTTTAACTGACGGCTTTCTTCGGTGCAATACAACATTAACATTACTCTACGTTAAGGGTGTGAATACAAAGCGCCAGCTGATCCATTACCAGTGCAAGATAATCGTTCAATCAAAGCCAAAAAATTAGGACTACGGGCAATTAAAGAAATATACTTTTTACCGAAACATTGAACGATGCTTTCTAAAGTGCTTTCAAAGCAAGGTTTCTAAGCATGAGGTATTGCATTCATTAAAGAGACACCTAAGGAACACCATAAGTCGAGCTAGGTCAACAGATTATTCGTCTAGAAGTCTATCATCGTTTTCTGTGTGTGTACATATCACTTCTTTGAGTACAATTTTGACGCCGAACGTTCCGCTGAAGCTCCTTAACTCCAACCACCCGCGCCGAAACGGACGAGTTGACCTTGTGACCTCCCTTTGTGCCGCTCGCTGTGAATCGAGTGTATCATCGTCCAGAAGTGGTGGTGTCACTCGGATATTACATTTTGATGGTTTTCTCGCTTGCGAAAGCTCTGTTCTGGCTACAAATGACGAACCTTAGTTATAACAGATGCCCATACTTTTAATCTAGCTCGTCTTAACATTTCCTTTGTGTTCCTTTAATGGATGTGCGGGCTGTACCTCAAAAATGTTACGCATTTTCCCCAGTTATTGTTTTGTTGTTGCCCTCAATAGAAAGCAATCGAACAAAAAATGTTCAATGCAGAAAAGGCGGTAAGGTGAGTCCGAACAAAGATATTTCGATACCACAAGGTCATAACTCAAGAAATATCGCGACCATTGCACCTACAGAATGATCATTTTCACGCCTTTTTGTGTGTCTGTACTTGCACATTGAAGACGAGAGTTTCCTAATCGTTACACTACACTTCCTTAGACCTTGCACTAAAATTTCGGGCTTATTCTACACAGTGAACAGATGATGGTGAGGCTTGATGTACGGCCCACGTAGTAGACATTTACGGCCAAAGCACGAGACTGTTGAAAACACCACCCAAGCGAGGAAAACGGATGCGCGTTCGAAGCACTATCTCAGAAGCCCAGAGGGGGGACTGAGAGGTTAAAGACAGCAACGGGACGGGTTCAAATATTTGTTCTTTTTTGCCCCGAACGCACCGTACCATCTCCCTGAACACGATCGCCGATTTCGTTGCCTTTATTTTCTCCTCTATCGATCTGGAAATGACCCTGACTCCTAAAAAGCAGCGCTCATCTGGAGATAGTGGTTTTGGCACCTTGGTTGACAGCGCCATCTATTTTCTCGGTGCCACTGAACACAAACGCTCTTGAAAACAAAGAAAGGGGGTAAGAATACACGTATACAAATGCACTCAGAAGGAATATACGGGTAGATATCTCGCAGAAACTCGGGTCTGGTGCTAGAATTTTATCCGGGTCGTTCCACCCGTTTTGTTTTTCCTACGCCTGTAGGTGTCGCAACTTCGTTCCTTTTCGCTCCCCGTCAAGCATTGTCGTAACATCGAGGGATATATGTCTGTGTAGTGGTAGAAGCATCGGCTTCGGCCGCTCGAAACTGAAATCGCCAGCTACGGGGCAAGATGTGTCGCGCAACAATTCATTGGAGAGTGGCATCGAAGTCCGAATGAAGAGTAGCTTGGCGTAAAATACAAGCTGATGTTTGGGAGTAAAACGTGTCGATAAGCACTGCGTGCGCAGGAAATACTGCTGTGAAGCAGAATAGAAGAAAACTTGGGGTCAGAAGGTCGATGGATAGCCCTTTCGAAGGCACAGTGAACAAAGTGCCTTGCAACAAGTGCAAGCTGACACTCTAGAACAAAACTATCGGATGGCGAAACACTCCGATTTCGCCTATTTTTATTGTTTTATTATTGCTTGTGTTCCTAAGCTTAAAAACGTTTCTTCGGCAAGTACACTTGTTGAACTACCAGAGAGGCAGCACGAATGTGCTGTCGCACGCTAAAAAATGAAGTGAAAGTAAGGTCAATGGTGTTTTCTTTCTTGCTTTTTTGCTTTCTTCCTTTGTTTTTGTAGTGCCTAGTTGCTAGAACTGTTGTGCACGTGCGTAGTTTTTGCGATGCTCATTGACCATAAATGTTTCAGTTTTAGTAAAGCTTCATATCATAAAACTTCGAGAGACAGTATCTCTTTTGCAAATGTTTCATCGTTTTAATGTTATTCATCTGTTTCTCTTGTTTTGGACACGCTCCATGCAGGAGTTAGGAACTTAACAATACGTCTTTTAAGTGCTGCACAAGTTCACTGTAGGCTTGCTACCAACACAAGCTTTAAAGTGAAGGGCAAAAGAAGTAATGTAACAGTGCCTGCAGATCATTTTCAGCATGGGTGAATTGATTACAAACAAACAGCCATGGCATTTCTTCACTGCCCTTGCAGTGCTCGTCAAAAAAGAAACATCGAGCATTATATTTAAAGAAAATGGTTTCGTTCTTTCACACAGACAGCAGAATGAAACAGCGCGCCGAAAATACCACACTATATAACTATGCTTCTACGCTGCCAAAATCGCTATAAAACAAGGCTTCTTAAAATGTGGTTGACAATATTATAAAACGATGTCGCTAGCGAAATTTTTAAGCGGTGGTAATTGAATTGGTTACGCAATAATAATTCCTTTACAAAAATGGCCTTTGGGGCGTTGTAAGTGTACAGGGGATATTTTTTCGAGTAAGTTCTTTGCATTTAAGTTGAAATATATTTATTTATGAAGTTTCACGTGAAAAATACCACGATCTAAATATCTGAGACGTACACGCTGTACTGGGGCGCTCCAGATTAAATTTGACTGCTGCGATTCTTAACCGTGTTTCTAATCTAAGTACACGAGCGTTTTTTGCATTTCGCTCTCATAGGAATGCGGCCACAGCGGACGTGATCGGACTCGCGAGCTCGAGCTCTGCAGTGAAACGCCAGCCACCACGGCGGATTGTATTCACGTTTCCTCAGAGAGAGAGAGAGAGAGAGAGAAACGTTTATTAAACGAAACAGTGTCCCGAGCGAGGCCGGGTATCACCCTAAGGTGGGAAGGTTCCTTAGTCCAGGAACCCTCTGGGCTCAACTGCCCTCTTGGCCCTGGCGACGAGTTGTCGTCGGTCTTCCAGGTCCCGGAGGGTTATCTTAACCTTCCACGTTTTGAATAGATCGTTTGCTTCTATTGCTCGTTTTGCGTGCATTTCTGGTTGCATTTCGCTGCCTTCTTGCCACGGGCACTCAGTAATATTTTTATCTTTTACACTGCACAAATGCACTGAACCAGCCGTGTGCTCCCCGGATTATCGCCTTGTCTAGCTGAAGACACATCTCAGTTTGCGTCTTTTTTTTACGGAAAGCGGATTCATATAAAGGAGTAACTTTTAAAGATGCTCCTGCAAGGGCATTTTCCCGCAGGTAACGGAAAACGAACGATACATTCACAAGCACTATGACGTGTCTTACAATCGACATAGCAACTTTACGAAGCTGAATCCAAGCAATCTTAAAATAACTTTTTAAACGCGTGCTCACTGTCTAGTTGCGTTATCCTGAATTGGGGTGCGTTTACCTACTTTTGAGCATGATTCGAACTACTCGAGCCCGTTGTGTGTGGTGCCACCAGTAGTGTGCGGTGGTATGCGCTGCCTCAAAGCTTCACAACGGGAATCTTTTTATCTCAGGCTGATTTTGCAAAGTCTTGAAGTAGGCGGACAATCGTGTGGCCGCTTAGCACCTTTGCTTCTTTTTTTTTCTGATTAAATATGTTTCGTAGTGGCAGCAGCATTCCTTGAGATAGCATTGAATCAGCCAGCAGAAAATGGAGGGTCCGAATGCTCAGCTAAGGTGACGCGTTCGCGATTCTTCACTTTCGTCTGTAGTAGACAACGCGGTATATATGCGGTGTATATTTGTTTTCAGAGCTGCTCCCTGGGGAATTCGGACACGCTGTGACGTGAATGCCATTCTTTAGCAGGGGGAGCGCCAGTGCACCGCAAAGACTTTGAAGTTGATTTGGAGTTTTAGGCAAAACTGCTGAGGTGGTGTAAAAGTGCAAAGCACGCATGTCAGGTTTGAAGCAACCCTCCGAATAGTTGCGGAACACGAAACGAAATTTATTTCTGTAAGGCTACAATGTTGTCGGAACTCCTATCGCTCTCTACATCGATGCAAACTCAATACCTAGAGCGAACCTGCACTCGTTGCGAGGCTGTCGCGTAAGAAATCGAGTGGCACGGGAATACGTAATTTCGTAAGGCACGCCGAAACGGGGAAAATTGGTTTATTGAAATTCTTGCGAACGGAGGCAGTCACTGCCACTTGCGAACACCGTGGTATTTGGGGCGACAACGGAAAGAGAGTGGATGGCTGCTAAATCTACAGTTTTTAAAGTGTCTTTGCGAACCTTCGAGAACTTTGCTGGCTTTTGTTGCTGCGGTTGCGCCGCCAAATAGTTCACACTTAGGACAGCACTAACACAAGTCGGCTTACGGGTTTCAGCTGACTTTAGCCAGAGTTTAAAAATATGCCGATGCACTCTAAGACAGCGCGACGAAATGCATGTTGCTCAATTTTGTATGTAGGGTGTCACGCTATATCTTGTATTTTGCTTAATTAGATAATTAATCAATATTAATTAACCAACTTCCGAAGCAACGAAGTTAGGAAAACAATTCCAATTAGATAGTAGTAGAGTGCTTTGCAAAACGTCCGATCAGACAGTTTGTAACTTTCTATGAAGTATCAGTGTTTTTCAGCTTACTGAGAGTGCCCGCGAAATTAAAAAAAATACCGCTGACATGGCCGCTTGCGCGCCGTTATTGCAGCGCTCGGAAACTGTCCGCGTACATAGCATCTAGCAGTTCGCGCTGGCGCTTAAAAGGGGACAGGGCATTGACGAAGGCGTTGGCTGTGCGATTTACGCCAGCGATGTGCTTCCCTCGAGACAGTTCATGATAGCGATAGGCAGACACAGCGGTAACACACCCGGCTAAAGGCTATGTTCGTTTGTGCGCGGAACGCTTGCGAGCAGTGCAATCACGACGCGCAAGCGGGCATGTCAAGTGGTGTTTTTCTAATTCGCACGCATCTGCAGTAAGCTGGAGAACACTAATACTTAATAGATAGAAAGACAGAAACTGTCCAATCGGACGTTTTGCGAACCTCTCTGCAACTCTCTAATTGGAATATTTTTTCTTAACTTCGTTACTTCAGAAGTTGGTTAATTAATCTTGCTTATTATCTAAATAAGCAAAATACAAGAAATAGCGTGACACACTACATATAAAAGTGAGCGACATGCATTTGGTCGCGTCGTCTTAGAGTGCATCGGCATATTTTTAAACTCTGGCTAATGCTAGCTGAAACACCTTATATATAGCCATCTGTACTGCCGCTACAATTGTACCGATAACTTGCTGTTTTCGTTAAAAAATTACGCAATAAAACACCTAGCAATTTCAAAGTATACTTACTGCAGTAAATATACGCTTGCAAGCGAATAATTTTTCTAATAGAACGATGCTTTGTACCCCTTCGTTCCCTGAGTTTGACACAAATACTCGGTCTTTTTGTCGCCTAGTAAATTTGGCCGACCTTGGAGATTGTTAAATAGTAAACTGTGCTGATCACGGAAATTGTGTGACGTAAACTAAGCTGGTTCCAGAGATTGGGCAAACCGCGCTCGCGTAGGGGACGTGTTGGGATCACTGCATGTACATGATTTTCCAGACAGACACGTATCAGCCACATTAAAAAACGCCATCTTTCCTATTGCTTAACGCAAAAGCTTGCAAGGAAACGGAGGAACGTAGAGGCGCACACGAGCGCTTGAGTGTGTCGCGACTTCTGTCTGTTTTGTCCCGAGTGTCCGCACTAGCCAAGAGAAAAGACGTGCCAAGAAGGCCGAGACTCAGTCACTGCATGACACGTCGCTAAAGGTGAGCGTTTTCATAGCATTCAACTGACTGCTTCACGAAAGCTTGCCTTCACATTGATTTCCACCCCTCCTCCATTTTTCTGGTCGGCATAATCCCCGTCTCTTTATTTTCATAATTTTTTACTGCGACAGCAGCTAAGTGCTCCAAATTGAGTTTCCATTAAGCATCCGTCCATTAAACTATACATTGACGACGACCGCTCTCGTCATCGACGGCGCAGAAAGGCGATTTTTGTCATCAGACCACCTAATCATCCCAGCTTCGCCATTGCCTCAGCGCGAAGTAAAAGAAAACGTCTCGACAACCACCTCCACTGGGTTTAGAACCAATGCTAGTTAAGCAACGTACACCCGTGAGCAAAATTATTCGGACCAGGGATTGCGCGATAAAAGCGATTTTAACCTCTGTCTCTGAATGCAACTTGAAATTAAAGAATGTAGTCCAAACTTGGCATTACAAATTTTCTGGTGCACTTGTCAGTATCGCTTTATGCATGCTAATTACGAAGAAATTCAGTTTTTTCGAGGACCTTGTGGTCCGTATAGTTTTGCTCACGGGTGCACATTTGGAAATGGAGCGCGCTAACCACTCAGCTATCGCGGTATTTTTTTTCTCTTCAGCTCATGGGAAAAACACAGCAGCTGTCTGCAAGCTATCAGGTACACTTACGACACAGCTATCGTGCGACTACAATGTTGGGCAATTAGTACTACACTTCACGCTGGGCATAGACTCGAAAAGCAGTAGCGTCTGTGCGTGCACTTCGGCTGCCTGAATGAGGAATACTGTAGTGGACGAGGATTACATTATGTGGCTACGCTGGCACATACGACAGTGCGGTAGCGTTCTGTCACTACGGGAAACTGCAACAACTCTGTGGATATAGGGTGGGTTTTCAGGAGGGCGGGGGGGCTTTGGTTGAATGCATATTAAATGAAAAAAAAATACATCAAAATGTTTTCATATAAAGTAATAATCCGAAAAAGAAACACTGTAGTGAACAACGATGACGTTACTTGCATTGCACAGAAATCGTCCTTGACAAGAGGTTTGCTTGTTTGTCGGCAATTTTTTCGCTCTCATGCTCGTGCATACAGCGCCGTCGGCTGCAGAAATGCGTAGCTAACAATGGTGATAATAAGCCTCAAAGATGGCGCATGCCCACAATAGAGGATGCGCCGAAAATGAGGCTGTTGCGGGAAAACAATGACGAAAGCACGGACAACGTCAATGCCAACAGCGAGGTTAAAACGACAGCGCCACGTATTTTACACAGTAGCTCACATGCAGGATTCGCAACAGCCAAATGCATTATATTTCAGCATGGAAGAACCAACCTGACAAAGCCAGAGGGGCCTGGCAGCTGACAACATCACCGCTGAGCTCTGCCCCTATACATAAATATTTAAAAAAAGGCAATATAAATGTCAATATATATATGTTACAGATATTTTTCTTTCAGACGGAATAAAAAAAAAGATTACGAGGACACAGTCAAGAAATTACTGAAAGAACAACGCGATCAATATATGTTTAGCTTTCCGCGACTATGGCAAGATAATACTTTGAGTGATACTGCATTTCAAACAGCAGGCAGAGTATCTTCTGCGACATCTCCCAAATTTAATTTACGTTTTAGGAGCAACGAAGTGATCCTGCGGGTGTAGCGCACGACCAGCTGCATAGGTGCACTATTTTCGGAAGTATAGATACATTAAAATCATTTCTCTACTACAACATAAGGAAATTGGGCATGCGTGACACCGAAAATGCTATTTCACTGAATGACATACAGTAGAATGCATACTTAAAGAAGACTCACTTTCGTTAGACAACCAGCCGTGGTTGCTCTGTGGCTATGGCGTTGGGGTGCTGAGCACGAGGTTGCCGCATCAAATCCCGGCCACGGCGGCCGCACTTCGATGGGGAGAAATGCGAAACCACCCGGGGAACTTAGATTTAAGTGCACGTTAAAGAACGAAAGGGGGTCGAAAATTCCGTAGTCCTCCACTACGGCATGCCTAATAATCAGAAAGTAGTTCTCGCACCAAAAAGCGCATTATTTAAATTTTTTTATAGACCTGCTGTTTTATTACCCCCCCAACACGAAAGAAAACAAATAAAAATAAGAAATGTCGTACTTAAATGCAGAATACGTCGAACAATAAGCAATCAGTGTTTTAATTTGCAGCAAACAAAGTAGCTGAGATGATCATAGTCGTGTGGCAAGTCAGTACTTCAGGATATGTCGCAGTCGAAGAGTTCCCAGATATTTCAACTAGGTGACATATCCTATCGGAGAAGAATCACATCCTTGGCAGCATAAATGGTGATGTCGAGGAATGTAGGGGAAAATGTACTTAACAGGGCAATGAAAACATGCCACATTAGTTAAGTTTTTATTCATGTCGATTCAAGTATTCTGGGGAAGAGGAAGACGACGACGTCTCCACGCAGACGTGGTTTCCTTGGGTTCCTTGGAAATTGCTCGACAGCAAAGAAAATTTCGCCCTTATCCGGATACGAAGCTCCTCAGAAGCCTATGGGGACCTGTGGACCCTGGTGAGGACTCTTCTTTTCCTTGTCTTACTGATCGTGCTCGTCGGATAGACTCAAAACAAGCACGGCTGGCGCTTAAGCCTAGTGCGGCAGCGCCGCCGCGCTCGCCCGACGAAGAAGTGTTTGTGCCAGATGTGAGCTCTTCATCTGTACCTTCCCCTGGACTGCTGCGCGTGACAACATCCATTCCAACTATGCAGCCGAAGCGTGCAACCGATAGCTCGAATACCCAAGATGCAACACCGAAGAGCAGTCCACTTCGGGATGCGAATGTGAACCTATCCGCAATCGTGCCGACGGACACTGGTGACCCTATGGACGTGCAGCCCTCTGGCGGTTCGACGAATGCAGCCAAGCGAGGTCCCCCTATCAACGTGCTTCAACAAGACGCCATCGCATCGGAGCAACCGGCAAAAAAGGAAAGGGCCCACCCCAGACAATTCCTCCACGGCCTCCCCTACGGCCGCTCCCTCTCAGTCTTGCCCAACGCCCACCCCTTCTCAATCCTACCGAGTTCATATACGCCCCCTTTCATGCTACGACATAACTTCAGAAGCCACAAAATGTCCAAAGGGTCATCGACCAATCTCTTGAAACCACTGGATACAAAGGGTTCACAGCATGTAAATCTGCCAACTCGATCGCTGTGCACTTGGCATCTCTCAGTGATGTGCAGAAAATGTGCACTTTAACATCTATCCCGTTGTCAGAAGATCAACACCTACCTGTGCAGTGCTACTTTGCATCGGGCCCTAATATACAGAGGTGTGTTGTCCATGGCATTGACCCGGAAGACACCCCTGAGATAATGTGTCGTGAATTGACCTCCACGACACACAGGGTGCTCGCAGCTAGATTCACGGAAAAAAGCCGTACATGCTTAGTGACAGTACAGGGCCCTCAATGTATCCCAGAATTGTTTTATTACTATGGTTACATATTGCCACCTAAACCCTACCTCCCTCGGGTAATATTCTGCTACCGCTGCTTTCAACGTGGACACATGCAGGCATTTTGCCCACACCGTACTATTGATCCAGGAAAGCTCACACCAGAAGGCCAACCACGATATCGATGTGGCTTATGTAAATCTGATGAGCACGATATGACAAGCACAAATTGTCCGAATAAACAGAAGGCCACAGTACGGATACCAAAGGCTATACCATAAACGACTATAGTAACAACACACAATCGTTATAAGGTTCTTGCAGAAGAGCCAGAGATGCTGTTGGCAGAAGAAGAAAAAGCCCCAGAAACACAACTGTATTCTTCTGTTCTTAAACGTGGCAAACAGTCGCAGACAAATAAACAAATTACCGGAACCTCTGTATCAGTCGGATGATGGCCATGATGACATTGACGTTCAGACAGACGCACTGGCCTGAGAGATTGAGCGACTACGCAAACATAAAGAATTGGTAATTCTGCGTTGTCAGAAAACAGGACCAACACGTGACGCATCAACCACTGTGAATGCGGCACAACAGGTCAACCAAGCTGTTTGGACAGCAGTTGTAGACCAACTTGCTCAAGTAACGTTGCTCATTCAGAATTTCCTGCATCATGGCTAATTCTCTGCAGCAGCTGTCACAGGGTGGAATTCTAGAGTGGAATTGTCGGGGCCTAAGCTCCAAGTGAGGAGAAATTAAAACCAAGCTTTAATACAATAAGCTACATGTATGGGCACTGCTTATTCAAGAGCACAATAAGCGATGCTCCCTGTCCAATTTTAATGGGTATCATAACCCATCTATTAGAGATAGACGTGCTACTACAACGGCTTCAGCTCCGGGAAAAGCTGCAGTTTATATATCATCGCATAATGCTCACACAGTGATTGATCTGGAGCCATGGTGTAGTGGTAATCAAGAAGGTGTCGTGGTCCTGACACGACCAGTGAAGACTCCTGTCATTCTAGTGTCATTCTACGCCAGACCACAGCGCACACGTTTGAACTTGGGGTGGATAGCCCATCTCCGGTCTACGTACCCGGGAATTCCTATTCTCGTGGGTGCAGACTTCAATGCCCCACATACACAATGGGGGTACAAGTACCACTCCCGAAGAGGATACCAAGTTAAAAACATCATGAGCAATGCCACTTTTACACTGTTGAACCATCACGCTGTGGCTACCTGTGCTGTACCCGCAGTATCTAGAACAAACGCTCCAGACCTCACGCGGTGGTGGGGTCCTGGAATGCCGCAGTGGCGGGTGGAACCAGATACACGGGGCAGTGATCATATGCCAATAATGATCGGTTTGCACAGAACGTGCATAAAGAAAATTCGACGACGTGTAACAGTCACGCATTGGGATAAGTTTCGGGAATCATCGATTGATAAAGTATCCTCAGAGCCCTCAGAAATTCTTCCGGCTTTGCAAGAACTACTACGGAGGAACACCACTGCAAGCACAGTTGACGAGGAACAACCTCAACCGTACCTCACCCTTTTGCAACTTTGGGCAAGGCGACGTCAGGCAGAAGTATATGCGTCGAGGAATACCGATGCACCAGGTAGCCGTGCACGTGCTAACCATATAGCGGCGCAGGCGCGTCGGCACGAAAAGCAACTTTCTCGACGACGATGGTATGAGTGGTGGGAGAATCTTGGATCGGGCATTGGAAACAGAGCACTTTGGCGTACGTTCCGGTCAATGGAACGCGGTCATAAGCAACCTGACCCTGCAGCGAGCGTTAGGTTAGCGATGCATAGTTCGCCACATCAATTTGCAGAACACGCTGCTAGAGCGCTTTTCCCGAAATACGATCAAGCGTCACCTATAAACTGCCCCGAAATTGATGAGTCTGACACAACTTCCAAATCCGAAATATCCAGCCCTTTCACCATGGCCGAACTAATAGCGGCGATTGAAACATTGAAGCAATGAACAACACCTGGTCCCGATGGTATTCCTTATGAGGTTTTCAAGAACATGGAAGGAGCAGCTCTCGACCCACTTCTTCAGGCTATTAATAAAGTATGGGAGACTGGAAATGTTCCACCTGATTGGAAGCATTCAATTGTTGTCGCGATTCCGAAGCCAGGAAAGTCTCCAAGTAGCCTGCAGTCTTTACGCCCAATTTCACTAACCTCAGCTTCGGCAAGCTCGCTGAAAAGATGCTGGCCACACGTGTTTCCTGGTGGCTTCAACGCCAAGATAAATATCATCCAGCTCAATTTGGATTCCGTTCTTACTTGGGAACTGAAGACGGACTTTCTATCTTATCAGATGATGTTTTACCGATTTCACCACACAATCACGCTGTGCGCGCGGTAGTAGCAACAGAAATAACGAAAGCTTATGACAATATAGACCATGAAATCATTATAGCCAACTTCATCGACCTGGGACTTCCACCGCGGGTGATAAGATTCATCTACTCATTCCTTCAGGATCGCACATTTCCGATTAGAGTAGATGGGAGGCAAGAAAGATACTTCACATCGAACAGCGGAGTCCCACAAGGTTCGGTTTTGGCTCCTCTTCTCTTCAACGTTGCTCTAATACCTCTAGCCTGGGAACTACATGGGCTTCCAGACGTGAGGTTCTTAATTATGCGGATGACGTCACTTTGTGGTCCGTGCATGAAGATATATCTAGACAAACTCAACAGCTCCAAGAAGCCCTTGATGTGCTGAACTACACTCGGAAAGCAGGGTTGGAGATTTCCGTCCAAAAATCAAGCTATGTTGTGGTGGCCAACAAGAAAGGACGCACAAGAATCACGCAGCACCCATCTACATTTAGACTCGGCGCAGTGACAATCGCTGAGGCTTCTGAGGTCCCCATAGTGGGTCTCGATATTCACCACTCCGGCAGTGGTGCACACTGGCTTCGTAAAACCAGACAGAGTTCGACAAAAATACTTCACCTTATTCGTCGCATTGCAGCAAAAGCAGCTGGAGCTCGTACCGACGTAACTCGACGGTTGGTGCGTGCAGTCTTGCAGCCACGAATTTTATATCAGGCACAATTTCAACGGCTGGCTTTGGCGCAGCTGGCACAGTTGGAGACGATTAATCGCGATGCTATGCGCACAATCCCAGCACTGCCCCGCATCACTCCGATAACAACCTTACAGGAACATGCCCAGCTCAAGAGAACTGCAGAGCTAATTTTGCAACGTGAAAAAGCACGTGCAATAAAAAAGCAACTTATTCCGGCTGTCGCTGCGTTGCATGCTCATTTTCAACGCGGCTCTTGGATTGACAATCAGCCCTATCCAATGCCTCCCTGGGAATTCGCCAGCATCACAACTAATAAGCCAACGAAATTACGACGCAGCGATACAACAGGTGTTATTGACGTGCACAATATTTCACGTGGTCGTGACATCAAAGAACACAGTAGCAATACTGTGAAAGGCAAAACTAGCTTTTATTGGGCGAACCTGTGCCCACAAAACAGGCTACACTTAAAGCACAACGAGAGCGGCGAACACAGTCGGCGATCGTCGAAAATCTGATCAGCGGGTCAAGCGCGTCGGCTTTTATACAGCAGTTGTCGAATGTTCCAGACTGATCGTTCGGACCCGCGTGCCTTCCACAAAGTTCTACACCATTCGCGTCACGCGATGAAATCAGATAACACAAGGTTCGGCGACAACAGACAGCCGGGTATACAAGCATCGATAACTTTCCCGAAACTTCCGATATATGCGGGCGCGTCCCGCGCTGTGCGATTACATTTGTTAGGCGGCGAAACGTGGTCGCCCGATAAAGATAAGTACACGTGTCAATATCATCGATGCATCATGCGCTAACACCTGCAAAGTCTATACGGATGCTGCCACTCTTTCAGACGGCGGAAGGACATCATTCCTGAGTACTACGCATAACTTCATCAGCGGCCACCAGCGCTATTTATTTATGAAAGCCAGCGCTCTAGTAATGGAACTTTAAGCAATCCACGACGCTGTGCAAGATGCGACATCTAAGCTGCCTACCATCAAGCAACTAGATATCTTCACTGATTCTTTAGCGGCTATTCAGGAACTCAAGAAAATTAATAAGGCGATGGAAATCTGCGAGACAATACACACTATGAATAGTAAAACAGCTACTTGCGTCAAGGTACACTGGATTCAAGGCCATTCAGCGAACCCTCACAACATTGCTGCTGACCAGCAGGAGCACTGCCCTCCTATCCTTGATCTTCCGCCTATTCCGCTCCCACCTCAACCCCTTAACTCGCTCCGAGCCCGTAAAAATTTTCTCCGGCAGGACACACGCGCTCTAATCCCACCGTGTATCTGCTCCTCCCTCCCCCTTCACCTTACTAGGGCGGAGGAAGTTGTGCTTAGGAGGCTTCGGGCCGGGGTGGCCCTTACACCGGCTGGTATCTCAAGGTGGAACTGGTAGCGTTTACCACTGGGTGCTACGCGTCCATACTGCTCCGTTCCTGTGATGGAAGCAGATGCATAACACCTAATATGGACATGTACTGGTTTAAAATCGGAACGCCCGCGTCTCCTACTGCAAGCCGGCCTCCGCTACAGTGTGACAACCAGCTATGACCACTGGATACATGACAACAGATTCCACAAAACACTGCTTCAATTCATACACAACACAGGCCTCACAGCACACATATAATACACATATACGCACCAAGAATTATGCCTTAAGGGCAAGTCTTTATCGCAATAAAAAGAAGTATTCTGGCATCGTTTCATTACTTGCAGGGAAGCTGTGACAAGGAGCGGTTCTACCCTCAGCGAGACCGCAGTATCCTCGCCAACGTAAACGCCATTTACAAAGGAAGCGCCCGTGAGAAACTTCAGCGCATCGACTTAGCAGCTCGCAGTAGCGCACGACTGCCTCTGCCTGTGTCTTGGCCGTCAGAACAACTGGCACCGTGTGCCTCGAGAGCACAAACCATCCGCACTGCGACTTTAATAACGATAAGAATGCGGGGAGAATAGTCATCTCCCTCAGTTGAAAGGGGAAGGGGAGGGGTAGAGAACGCGGACATAGGCTACCTTCTATGGGCCCCACGGGCCGTGGCGTGGCGTAGTGCTCCCCTTATGTCAAGAATCGAACCATGGGGTCGGTAAAGCGGGTGATGCTGACTATAAACAACCCTATAGAAATACTGACAACGGATACATACTGCTGGAATCAATGCGAGCGCTTCTATGTGGCCTCGAGGCTTTGTGCACTAAAATCAACGTGCAGGATCTCGGCGGATCACTCGATCCACTTATCGCAGCTCGTAACAAAGTGTAAAAATCTTCTCATAGTGACAGTGCTGTTTGCACACACACACTGCCCATTAATCATGCTCTTTCGGGTGCTCTTTTACGAATTTCTTTTAAATCGGCAGCCTCCCAGAAATACACAAGCATGTGACTTCTTTCGAAACCGGGTTAAACTATTCTGACACTACCTCATTCTTATTCATGTGTGTGCGTCTAGGCTCACTTCTCTCTCTGTCTCTCCGCGCGTGGTTTGCTTTTTTTACGTTTCCGTCTCTCCATCCCTCTTCGCCAGTGCAGGGCAGCAAACTGAATGTTTTCCTTCCGGTTAGCTTGCCTCCTTCACACCCCATTTCTCTCGTTTTGGACAAACTATTTGGATAGCATTTCTAGACTTGATAATGCCTCCAATACTGAACATGCCTTCATCGTCGTACATCCCTCTCATATGTCATAATCATTGCCCATCACGTCTTTACGTTCTCTTTTCCCTCCTCTGGAGAAGAGCAGCAAGTTACAGTGCATTAGCTCAGCCTTGCCTAACTGAATTTCGTGAAGTAACTTCGCTCTCCGAACTTCACATAAATACATGGAACGGATACTCAGCCTCTCAAAGTAAACTACACAAAAGTGCTTGTCTGTGGCGCAATGAGCTGTTCTTCTCAGTAACGATAGTACTCCCCATCCCCTTTCAGCGTATGCGCTGACAGAAAACAGTACACCGCACCGAAAGTAGGCTTAGCCGCCCCGTACAAACCTCTGTATGCTTGAACATTCTTTCTGTGGAAAATACAACATATATGATGACATTTTGTCATACAGGATAGCAGGTGACATCGCGCGAACACTTGCACTGGCGAAAAAATAGACGCTGACGGAGCTGCTGGGGTAAAAAAAAAATACGGCTTTTCTTTTCTTTTTTGTATTTTTCTCAGGCGTTTGCCCTCCCTTTCGCAGGAGTCCACAGTTTAAAAAGACGGCGCGCCCTTTGCGTGACCTCTCATTCCCGCTAGGTCTGCAAATTTTATTGATGTTTTTTTGTTGTTCCTTTCGACTTTTTTGTATGGAGTAACACCTTCATTGTAATTGGAAGTCCTCCAGTGCAGAGGTGCGTGGTCGGGGACCTTTCCTTCTCTAGAAACCATTGTCATATGTGCGTGGGCAAATTTCTTGACGAGTAGCACGGCTCTCACGGAAGCAGGAGTTCGAAACAGCTTAGTGAGGTAAAGGTGAGGTCATCGTTGCTTTTATGGAAACTTCAAGCAGTTGGTTACGCAATCCAACCTCCATAAATTTCACAAAAGCAAACTGCAAAGGGACGTGAAATTATTCAGATCCAACGCATGTGGTGCAAGTTTAAGGTAATGAAATAATTATAATTAAAGACGGCAGCGATTTTTGTAATTTCGTGATTACGTGCCTGCGCGGCAAATTATCAAGACGCGAAAAAGCCTGCCAGGCGACCCGCGTGACCGGCATGACCGCGAATCACACTGCCTCCAGGATCGGCCCTAGTCTGCATTTCAGCAGGAAGCCTGCTCGCTTCAGGCCGGAGGTATAGCGATTTTCAATACCTTTACCTGCTGCATGGGAAGTGAATGGTGTAGCGGTTTTTCGATTTTCCGCATCTTACCTCGGCAGCAAAGTTCGGACATTATCTTGGCGTTCATCTTGAGATGGCTTCTAGGTAATGAGAGTTACACGCAACACGAGCCCGCCCCTATGTTACCAGACAGTAGGCTCGCCAACTTCGATTAGAGTGGCTGCGGGCAGCAACCACCAGCATACGTTTTCATCGGCTCGTGGC
This sequence comes from Dermacentor variabilis, assembly GCF_050947875.1. Lineage (NCBI taxonomy): Eukaryota > Metazoa > Arthropoda > Arachnida > Ixodida > Ixodidae > Dermacentor > Dermacentor variabilis. The sequence continues at coordinate 203,034,052 of NC_134569.1, read as the reverse complement.
GGCTTGGAATGATTAAATCACAAAGGTTCCCAGCGCACGCCAGTGGGCCATAGCGATGCGAGATGTAGTAAAGCCCTACAGGCAAATGTTGGGGCCAAGAACGATGGCTCTCAAGCCAGCATGTTGCCGTTGCTTCTATGAATTCGTGGGTGGGTTTTGAAAATGAGGTCAAGGAAGAAAGTAAAGTATCACTGAGGCCATTTGAGACGACAAGCTTATTCGATGTCTCAAATTTGCACTCTGCGAAAGCTTCACGCAGTCCAGAGTAAACATGTCGGGATTTTCGCTCGAAATTTCTCAGGAATCGAATAACAAATCCGCTAGCCTATTGCCGTGCCAGTTATTTCCGTATAGTCCGCCATAGCGCAGCTGCTTTCACACTTCCATACTAAATGCTATTGTGGTGGCTGGACTGTCGCCTCCAGCGCCGGTCATGAAAACGGTGATGCGCAAGATTAGCAACACGTTAGCATCTCCGTCTCGAGCGGTCGCGTTCCACTCCCTAGAATCGTCACCACCCTGGCAAGCCCTATTCCAATAACTGTGGCCGCGTCTGCTCCCTCTTCGCGCAACCTCACCAAATTAGAGACCACGGAAGTCCGAACGAGTGCACCAGTGGGGACCAGCTCAGCGCCTTCATCCTTTGAGCCCTGCCTACAGTGATAGACTAGCCGGAAGAATGGCATCCGCCGAAGCTAGACAACGCTGCAATTGTGAGCCTTCCGTCCACCCAGCCCTGTCGTGACTCACCAGAACTTCTTGCTGGGCAAGTTGGTATTGATTCACTATACATATTTTTAAGGCGCCAAAAAACCACACACAGCACGCAAGAGAGAATAGCTGCACAGAACGCTCTGTCCCGTTCTTCTCTCTTGTGTGCTGTGTGTGGTTTTTTAGCGCTCTAAAAAATAAGTATAATGGACCGGCCCTGTCGTTTGTGCAAGTGCAAGCGCAGCTGTTCATTAGGCAATTGTCGCACCAGCTATACCTGCTCTTTACGCTGGAGATTCCGGTCGATGTTTTTTTTTACTAGGGTAGTCCTTCCGGCACCGGAGCAAAACATGTACGATGGCCTCAAGACCCCATTTATCAAGTTCTTGAAATGCTTATCCGTTCAAGCACAAGAGATACGCATTTAAAATTAATGAAATGACAGCCCCTGTATGCCTCGTTAAGAGCCCTCGATGACAGATAGAGAGCCACTTGACAGGTATACCTGATGTTAGACGTTCGAAGGAACATTAAAAGAAGTAAATCCGCTACGTGATGACATAGTGCACGGAGATATACGGTCCCACTCCTTTCACTTTATCCCTTTGCAGATATCCTTCAGATTTGCAACAACAGCCTTATCAGAAGTGTCTCAAGATGCAAGGAAGAAGGACGTATACATTTTCATGTCTTCTCTTGTTTTTGATGCGTTTTCCTGACGTGTGCAATTATACACACAACACTTGAAGGTGCTGTGAGTATAATGTGTATAGGCACAATGAGGTGCGCAGCTGCTTTAAATATACTTATAATAGCCAGTGACCTATCCACAACAGCCGAGTGTCCCCCATTTCAGAAGTTCGTAGTTCGTACGCAGCGTGTTCATTCGAGCTGATTGGTATGTTTTGTAAAACAGCACAATTTTGAAAAGCGCGACACAGGTGAAGGAAAAAGAGGCACAGAACAGCACTCTGTTCTGTCTTTTCTTTGTCATCGGTCGCGCCGTTCGATATTCTGCTGTTTGACCTTTACTAAGTGTAGTTATTCACGAAAACCTTACATGTTGCATACAATAAAAATTTAAAAAATTGTATGAAGCGCATTTACTTGTCCATCATTTAATTAACAGCTCCACAATTTCCCCACACGCTTTGTATCTACATATTACTGTGGCAACAGTCAAGGCCTCAGAAATGGATTTGCTTCGTACGTCCATCTGTCCGTCCATTACTCTTCGCTGACGAAGATCATTGTCGTCCTGGACGTTCTTTTCATAAGCAGCATTCTTTGGCTTTGTACGCGGCCTCATTTTCTGCTCCGTTCAGCTCGTCCTTCCGTTTCGTGTCTCGAAAACCCGGAGCAAGGGTAGTGGTCATAACAGCCTTTGAAACTAGTAGTTATATTACTAGTATTAATAGTATAACCCGTAATAATAAACCTTTTTTATTACGTACCTGGAATGCTACGCATTGAAACGTTTGTCCCATGCTCTAACCACTAGGTCTCAAGTACACATATATTTCACTCGTGCCAACACTAACTAGCTGTTCCAGACGGTCGCCACGTGTTGATTATGATGATGATTTCCGTAGCATGCACACATACCCGCAACGTTGCATTGGCGAAGTAGCGGGTGGTGCATATATCGATCTACCAACTAGCTCTTTCACATGATCGCCGCGTGTTTATGGTGATAATTGTTACCATGCAATGGCACATAACCAAAGAGCAGGCGGTACAATGCCACATGTCCACAACGGGAGATTGGCCAAGAAGTTGGCTGTGGATGTTGTGATAACGCTGTCTCTTTCGGAAGATTATGATTTACATACTATGACACAGACCCACAATGCAAGATCGGCCGTGAAGCATGTGCGCGTGTTGATATGATTTCCATGCTATGGCACATACAAACAGCGGGCGATCGGGCGCGAATCGCATCCATAAGTTGTTAATGATCATGATAATTTTCATACAATGACATGTACCATAACACCAAGAAGGAGAATCGAATTCAATTCGGGGGTTTTACGCGCCAATACTACGATTTGATTATGAGGCATGCCGTAGTGGAGGACTCCAGATTAATTTTGTCCACCAAGGGGATCTTTACCGCGCCCTCAGTACACACGACACGGGTGTTTTGGCATTTTGCCCCCATCGAAATGCGGCCGCCACGACCAGGATTTCATCCCGTAACCTCGTGCTTAGCAGCGCAACACCATAGCCCCTTAGCAAAACGAGGTGGGTGGACAAGAAGGAGCCGCTATGTTAAAGTAAATAAAAAGAAATGAGAAAATGTAAGCCAATATCACATTTGTCGCATTGCTTATCACGGGTGAGCCGGATCACATTCGTGTGCAGTTGTCTTTGCGCCAAAGACAATGGACAAATTTATAGCCTTTGATTAACCTCTTCGTAAAAGCTTTGCTTAACATAGATTCCAACATGGGCGTTAGAAGTGCACAATTGTCTCTCTATCCTTTTGTTTTCCATCTAACTCCCTTTCCCATGCACGTGCAGGGTAGCAAACCTGAATCTTGCTTCTGGTTAACCCCCGCGCCTTTCTTTCTCCCTGTCTCTGTCTCTCCCTCTCTCTCAGTCGCATAACCCTGAGCAATCCATGCTTTTTTTTACATTAAGCGTGAAAAGTAAGAATCCCTTAACACAGCGAATGTCTCATCACTGGTGGTTCAAATATTTATTTGCGTTAACAATGAATTTCAAAACTATCGTTAGTAAATTTTATATGTAAAGGATCGTCTCAAATGACACGCCGCCACCACTTCCAGCGGCTATATGCTTTTACATCTTTTTGCTTAACGACTGAAACAGACAGTAATATGATTGTCTTACACAACATCGCGAAACTAATTACGTACAAAGGCCACAAGGCAACCTTCTCATGATAACATGAGAGAAATGAAGACAACCATGACATACCTATATTCTCTCAAATGTTTTCATATAACGAAAGGGGGGATCTACATGAAAAGAAAGTTAGCATGAATATAGGTCCTGTAAAGATATATAATCATCATCATCATTATCATCATCATTATCCTACATTTATGTCCACTGCAGGACGAAGGCCTCTCCCAGCCATCTCCAATTACCCCTGTCTTGCGCTAGCTGATTCCTACTTGCTCCTTAACATTTCCTGATTTCATCACCTCATGTAATTTTCTGCCTTCATGGACTGCGCTTCTATTCCCTTGGCACGTTCTATAAGTCGACTGCTCCATCGGTTATCTGCCCTACAAGTTACACGGCCTGACCATCTCCTTTTCTTTTGCTTTATGTCAACTGGAATATCGGCTACCCCCGTTTGCTCTCTGATCTGCACCGCTTTCGTCCTGTATCTTCACGTTTCGTGTTACAGTTTTAGAGCGCAGCTCTTTGGCGTCCGTTCCTGGGTTTCGCGTCGTCGTCGGCCTCGTAACCAGCTCCGCCCCCCTTTCATCCCCCCAGCGCTAGCAGCGACCGACTGATACCGCTGGATGCCGCTGACGCCGCTAGAGAGTCAAGATAACGTGACTGCATAGAACACCGTCGCCGCCATGCAGAAAGAGGAGGAAAGGGTTGTCCGCTTGCTGCGTGCGCTTCTGCCCCCATCGTTTGCCGCTGGGTGTACACGCCGCCCCCCTCCCCCCTCTTCCTGCGAGTCTCCGGTTGTCAAAGCGCCGGCTCGAACTTAATTCCTTTCTTCGCTCCTCCTCCAATGCAACCCCTGTGCGGTGGCAATCAGAGAGCCAGATCGGTGGCGGCGGATCTGTATATGTGCACCGCCCGAGCCGAAATTGCCGCTGCCGTTCGCCTTGTGCGGTGGCAATCAGAGAGCCAGATCGGTGGCGGCGGATCTGTATATGTGCACCGCCCGAGCCGAAATTGCCGCTGCCGTTCGCCACTGCGAAATTATCTGCCAGTTCTTTCTGAGCCATGAGCGAGACGACCGATGGAAGTCCTCCGTCTGCTGCTGCTGCTGCTGCTGCTAAACGCTGCGCTCAAATTTGCTGCGCTCAAATTTCGCATTACGAAGTAACGTAATCGTCGGTAATTTTTTTTTTTTGTTCCATCGCAACTTCTTCGCAAACTTCGTTAGCCTCAAAGTTTCTATCCCTGATGCTAGTCCTAGTAGAATGCGATGATTATACACTTTTTCTTTTCGAGCTTTCTGCACATCATTTTGTACTTTCTTTCATAGACTCCTTGAACTAAATAAACCTTGTCCATTTAGACATTGGCAGCCTGAGAGCACAAATGTCTGCGCTTGTGTTTCGATATTTGCCAACATGCATTAATACCCATTTGTTACCTATCACTTTGCTGTTTCATTCTTGTTTGCTTCAATTCTTCTTATATTTGCCTCCCTTCTTCTATCGCCTCCTTCATAAAGAGTAGGCAGGCTTTGTGCACCACTCAGTGACAGTTGCCAGCCTTTCTGCGCATTGCATGTGTGTTTTCATATCAGATAATAATAGCAATAATACGATACGGAAAGTAAGTAGCGCACATTCATAAGGAACCAGGTAAAGTTTAAGCTTATTATCTAAACAACTTTTTTCAGTGCACTATGAGAGAATTGAGAATTATATTTTAAATAACTTTCCAAGTACTTCATTTTTTTTTCAAATTAACCGTTGTTTAATCTTCTGCACACCTTCCCACTAACTAACAATCAAATAAGATGCATTTTTAGCCTTTCGCACTGTAGTGGGTAAGCGCAATTATTTGTCGAAAATGTAGGCAACCACACAATCTAGTGGTTTTCGCAGTTAGAGAATGCTGCTCTCACAGTAAATTACTTGAGAGGCGAAGTAATCGCCTAAGTCGACTGCGAAGTTTTTTGTCGGTGCGTGTGTTCTCAGTGAACTTGAACTTGGGGAACTTCCTTGTAATTTAGGTGGAATTCAATGTTTACTCCATTATCTACGGCATACCTTTACTCGGCTTTTCTTCATCAACTGTGTGACGTAGAAGTGACAATCGCACGTAGCGCCCTTTGGTGCGTATAGCTTATAATGCTGTAAGCAGTGACTTCAATGATCACATATGTCTGCCAGGGTAAACGCTGAGTAGGCGGTCCTAAAAATTCCCGAATAAATCAAAATAGCCAATATGTGTATTAAAATTGGGCCAATATCTTGACAAGGGGTCTGAAAAGTGTGAATTGCATGGAGATTTGTCAGATAGTGCGGCTGACACGCTGACAATATTGATGCTAGATGTGTATAGTTTTATCAAATTTTATCGTGCAGTACTTCATAACAACTTGATGTTATATGCCTAGCACCACTTTGTTCTCAAGTTGGAAACTCGCACTCATTTTGAAAAAATTCACAGATGCACGATACCGTTTAGCCATTAAAACTACCTTAAAAATTGATAATAGCAAGACATCTGGCCTGCTCGAACAATAACGTATTAAGACATGAAAAAATTCACCCGCGATCAGAATACTGCCTAACACGAACTTTGAGCGCAGCTCTATACGCTTGTTTTCGTTTCGCGATGTACTGGCTGGCGCGGACAATCACAATCTGTCTCGTGCGGCACGTTGAAAATGGAGCGAAGTCTGGCACGATTGCCTCGATAATCGGGAGTATCGCGAGGGACAGCGCGTGGGTGACGCGTGGGCGCGATTCACAGCAACCGCCGAGACAGACATCTACTCATGCCGCGCTTTGTTTCCATGCATGGTATCGGAGAACGTGCCCGCCGCGTGCCTTATCAAACTCGTCATCGGTGAATAGACGACGGCGCGTTGTTCTCCTCGCCGCAGAACCCATCTTGCGCTGGACTATGCTTGCCTTCTCATGTTTGGGCTATACCCTCCTCCTCCGCTTTCCTCCTCGCGACCTCTTGGCTAACGCCGCCTTTCATCCCCCGCTGCGCCCCGCGTTCGCTCTTTCATCCTTCGATGCGCTAGTCCGCTCGGCTACGCTGAGGGACGCCAAGGTACGCCGAGGGGCACGGACGCTCAACCATGAACGGACGCCTTAGAGCTGCGCTTTGAAAAAAAAATACAATGCCGACAGAAGTGGTGTAGTCAAACAAACTAGACGTCTCAGCTTCCAAACAGACGCCTTGTTTAGTAGTTGGCTATTCCCAAAGGTCACTTATAGAAGCGGAAACAACAACCTTTTCCACCACACTACATAGATCAGCGTTCTTTTTTTTTCCTTTTCTTTAGAATGAAGAACTCACCTTACAGCAAAACCAGATTATTGCTATGCGCTTCCTAACATGCAAACAACTGAATATTCTGCCAGAGAATGTAACTGCAATATCTCTGTTCTGCCTTGTAATTCAAGTTCTTTAATTAATTCTTGGAATGAAAGTTTGTATTAAAATTTTCTCTTTTATTTCTGAAACCATAGCGCATATTATGTCAGACGTAGTAAATTGAAGGAAATTTATGCGGCCCTTGCACCGCCGCACTTTAGACGAAGAAAGCCTTCTCCGCTGCTGCTACAATAAATCAGGATTTGAATTTTCTTATTTAGTTGCCTATGCAATCGTCAAATTTAAATGTCAGCTTATAGCTGTCCCGTAGAATGCGGCTGTGTGTGCTGCATTACCTTCAAGGGCGCAGTGATTTACAGCATTCAAGAACAAATACTTGCATGAGGCGTACGTCTAAGACTATGTAGTTATAATTATTGAACAGATGTTGTAGCTCAGACAAGCATATTGCTGTTCTAAGACTTCGGCAGCTAAGTGCCCCTGCGCTTCCAGGCTGCTATCATGCACGGCTTTAGCTCCGAAAGGAGCTGACTCAGCCAGTCACGGTCGTACGTCAAGTTATCTCGACAACTGTGAAACCGCAGTAAAGAAAACGCTTCAGCCGCAGACCCGATTCATACATCATACTAGACACGTAGGAATCCTCTTCCCGGAGAAGTATAAAGCAACGGAATAGAGATCTGAAGATCAACAAAACAAGCAGGATGACGCGGCTGGAGCAGCTCACCGTGAAGTGATTCTGAAACGGGAAGAAAGAGTACGAGACATGCAGACACGGCAGATGCGCGAACGCAGGAGAATCCGAGTTTGATGCGCAGGCGGCCACCGTGTCCTCGCAGTCCTCGTAGCTCATGATCAGATCACATGGCTTATTCTTGGAATCTTGGCATAGGGCGACCGACTGCCGCCCACGAAAACGTTCTTGCGTGCTGAACACGCAGTGCGGGATGCTACGCGTATACGGAAGGACGTGTCTCGCATGCTGTCGAAACGCAGCCCTCTAGGCGTGGAGGTGCATACTTTCTGAAGGCTTTATATCCTTGCTCGCTTGTGCTAACACGACTGAAGGAACTCAACGCGCTAACTAACAAAGACCAAATGGTAGAAATTATTCGCGCAGTCGGACGCAGTTAACGTGTGAGCTACAGTGAGTGAGTGCATGCTGACGACGGTCTCCGTGCACGCGTTGGTTCTTCTTAATCCACTTTATAGTTATTGTCACGTTGTAGTGACGGTCAAGAACACAGGAGCAAAACTGTGAATGATGAGAGTAACTCATTATTTGGCAAACTTGTGCTCCTAAAAGCAAGTGGCATTCTTTTTTCTTTATTGCGATAGAGACTTGCCCTTAAGGCATAATTCTTGATGCGTATATGTGTACTATATGTGTTCTGTGAGGCCTGTGTTGTGTACGAATTGAAGCAGTGTTTTGTGGAATCTGTTGTCATGTATCCAGCGGTCATAGATGGTTGTCACACTGTAGCGGAGGCCGGCTTGCAGTAGGAGACGCGAGCGTTCCGATTTTAAACCAGTACATGTCCATATTAGTTGGTATGCATCTGCTTCCATCACAGGAACGGAGCAGTATGGACACGTAGCACCCAGTGGTAAATGCGACCAGTTCCACCTTGAGATAACAGCCGGTGTAAGGGCCACCCCGGCCCGAAGCCTCCTAAGCACAACTTCCTCCGCCCTAGTAAGGTTATGCGGGAGGGAGCAGACACACGGGGGAATTAGAGCACGTGTGTCCTGCCGGAGAAAGTTTTTACGGGCTCGGAGCGAGTTAAGGGGTTGAGGTGGGAGGGGAATAGGCGGAAGATCAGGATTAGGAGGGCAGTGTGCCTGCTGGTCAGCAGCAATGTTGTGAGGGTTCACTGAATGGCCCTGAATCCAGTGTAACTTGACGCAAGTAGCTAGCTGTCTTACTATTCATAGTGTGTATTGTCTCGCAGATTTCCATCGCCTTATCAACCTTCTTGAGTTCCTGAATAGCCGCTAAAGAATCAGTGAAGATATCTAGTTGCTTGATGGTAGGCAGCTTAGATCTCGCATCTTGCACAGCGTCGTGGATGGCTTGAAGTTCCATTACTAGAGCGCTGGCTTCCGTAGATGAATAGCGCTGGTGGCCGCTGATGTAATTATGCGTAGTACTCAGGAATGATGTCGTTCCGCCGTCTGGGAGAATGGCAGCACCCATATATACTTTACAGGTGTTAGCGCATGATGCATCGACGATATTGTGTTCGTCAATAATACCTGTTGTATCGCTGCGTCGTAACTTCGTTGGCTTATTAGTTGTGATGCTGGTGAATTCCAAGGGAGGCATTGGATAGGGCTGATTGTCAATCCGAGAGCCGCGGTGAAAATGAGCATGCAACGCAGCGACAGCCGGAATAAGTCGCTTTTTAATTTCACGTGCTTTTTCACGTTGCAAAATTAGCTCTGCAATTGTGTTGAGCTGGGCATGTTCCTGTAAGGTTGGTATCGGAGTGATGCGGGGCAGTGCTGTGATTGTGCGCATAGCATCGCGATTAATCGTCTCGAACTGTGCCAGCTGTGCCAAAGTCAGCCGTTGAAATTGTGCTTGGTATAAAATTCGTGGCTGCAAGACTGCACGCACCAACCGTCGAGCTACGTCAGTACGAGCTCCAGCTGCTTTTGCTGCAATGCGACGAATAAGGTGAAGTGTTTTTGTCGAACTCTGTCTGGTTTTACGGAGCCAGTGTGCACCACTGCCGGAGTGGTGAATATCGAGACCCAGTATGCAGACCTCAGAAGCCTCAGGGATTGTCACTGCGCCGAGTCTAAATGTAAAGGGGTGCTGCGTGATTCTTGTGCGTCCTTTCTTGTTGGCCACGACAACATAGCTTGATTTTTGGGCGGAAATGTCCAACCCTGCTTTCCGAGCGCAGTTGTTTAGCACATCAAGGGCTTCTTGAAGCTGTTGAGGTTGTCTAGATATATCTTTATGCACGACCAGAAAGTGACGTCATCCGCATAGATTAAGAACCTCACATCTGGAATCCGATGTAGTTGCCAGGCTAGAGGCATTAGAGCAACGTTGAAGAAAAGAGGAGCCAAAACCGAACCTTGTGGGACTCCTCTGTTCGATGTGAAGTATCTTTCTTGCCTTCCATCTACTCTCATCGCAAATGTGTGATTCTAAAGGAATGAGTAGATGAATCTTATCACCCGCGGTGGAAGTCCCAGGTCGATGAGGTTGGATTGCATTCAAAGCACTACGATAGCGGCGAACACAGTCGGCGATCATCAACAATCTGATCTGCCGGTCAAGCGTGTCAGCTTTTATACATGACTCGTCGAAGGTTTCAGCGTAATCGCTGCTATCCGTGTGCCTTATAAATTACTACACGATTCGCGTCGCGCATGCAATCAGATCACACGAGCTTCGGTGACAACAGCCAACTAATATAACCATTGATAACTTTCGAGAGACTTCCGGTACGCGCAGGCGCTTCCTGTGCAGAGCGATAGCATTTCACATTGGTTAGCTGGTGAGAAACGGCCACCGGAGAACGCTAAACAAGTACACGTGTCAATATCGTACAGCAGTGAACGAAAGCACTATTCCGCGAGGAATTAAAAAAAATGAAATTCTGGGGTTTCACGCGCCAAAACAACGATCTGATTATTAGAAACGCCGTAGTGGGGGACTCCGGAATAATTTTGACCACCTGGGGATCCTCAACGTGCACCCACTGCACGGTACACAGGCGTTTCCGCAATTCGCCCTCATTGAAGTGCGGCCGCCGCGGCCGGGATTCAATCAGGCGATCTCGTGCTTAGAAGCGCAACGCCGGAAGACTCTAAACAACCACGGTTGGTCTATTCCTCAAACCAGACGATCTCAAAACCAATACACACGTGGAAAGTGTGTGCGCTGCTGTCTATGTATGCATACCTTTGGTGGTTGTCTGGTTCGCGCAAGAATTTTATTATTCACTGTCATGAACGAATTAGCCCAGCACCACGTTCTTAGGGATGTCGCATGCCCTTAAAGATTGTGGGGTTTTACGTGCTAAAACCACTTTCTGATTATGAGGTGTGCCATAGTGGGTGACTCAGGATTGATTTGGAGCACCTGGGATTCTTTAACGTATCCCATTCCCTTTTCGACGCAGTTAGTGACTCCGAGATCCACCAAAAGTACCGTCTTCGCCATTTGGAATTTGTGAATTGCCTAGGATTTTCTATCGAATAATTTTTCTTCCTAGTAGCGCGAATAGAATCAGTATTAGCTTTATTTGCCTGGTTCACTCACTCCAGCATTAAACGGAACTGGTAGTGCGTTCAGATGCACGATGCACCTCGATCCAGAAATGCTTCATTTGAAATAGCCCTAAATTAGCCACTATGCTACCGAGCTGTAGTGGCTGCGCATATTAGAGCAATTTCGTGTGTGCGCTGATATTTGCGGGAAGCAATGCTGTTGGTAGTTTTGACGTAGAGCTAAACTTGATGCTGAGCTTTTGTTAGGCGGATTTGAATTTTCAAAAGCTAGCTGTTGTCACGCTATGCCATATTTTTGTTGGCAGAACACCCCGGTTCCATAGAGCAGCATCCCAGGTAACATGCGTGCAGCACGGCTCCGTAACTGCGTGACTGACTAATTGTGCCGGAGCCTCATTTGGCGGGCTTGCTAGCACGGCAGTCTAGTTATCAATTTTCAACACCATCAATTGCTCTAGATTTTAAAAGCTGAGTGGGTTTACAGTCGCCAGAGAAATCATACGAGCCGGCACCAAAAAAGGCAGTATCTATATACAATACTTATGGACATAAGTGAGAACAAAACCTTAGTGATACAAAGATTTTTCTATCATTTTACAACAGTATTGCAGCATTTATTTTATGCGAAGCATATTACTAGAGCTCAACCAAGCTCCTCAGGCGCGGCGGTGTCGCCTTCAATACCACGTGACACCGTGACGTCACGACAGAGGAGAAACGGGGCTCCAAACTCGCGCCGTCGCTCGCGGCGTCGCCTTCAAGGCTGACACCGTGACGTCACGGCAGAGGAGAAACGGGGCTCCAACTCGCGCCGTCGCTCGCGGCGTCGCGGCGGTATATAAGCAGCTGCGCTTGTTTCTAGGTGGCTTTAGCTCAACTCTTGCAAGATGGGCTGGGTGGGAATCGAACCAGGATCTCCGGAGTGTGAGACGGAGACGCTACCACTGAGTCACGAGTACGATGCTTCAAAGCGGTACAAAAGCGCCTCTAGTGAATGCGGTGTTGCCTTAGAAACGAGCTGTTTCTAAGGCTCAGGCGTGCGTCGCTTGCTCAGGCGCACATTTCGTTGCCGCGCCGAACGCTGCGTTGCTCGACGCTCACCGCGTCCAATGCGGGGCGCGTAGTCGCTGCGCCGTAGCCCATTGTCTTACACCCCTTGGCGGATCGACGGGAACGCTGTCGCGTTCCACTCTTGAAGGCGAAGCAGAGTAACGCATGAGTTGTTTCTTCGTCTAGCCGAACCAAATATAGCCAAGCAACAGCAGTTCACCAGGCAAAGCAGTGGTTCAACAACTAAAATAAAGGCTAGTATGCTTCGCATCCTGGGCTTAACCTTAGCTAAGCCACAGCCATTTTTTAATAACTTAAGAGGAAGCACAAAGAAAAAACACAGAAAAAACGAATAAGTATTTGCAGAAAAGTACGCTATCAATAAATGATACAATATCGGATGTCAGGTGGTTCTAAAGAAAGTGTTCGTATCCTATCAAAAGTGCTGAGCTTTATTTTTGTAGTCAATATGGTGTAAGCATAGGTGGGTGCTGAAATAAGCATGCGCAACGACATGTGATGATAAGTTTCCTGAAAAAGATAAAGAGAGAAAAACTTTCCGGCGTAGTGCTATGCAAGGCAAAACCCGCCGTGGTTGCTCAGTGGCTATGGTGTTGGGCTGCTGAGCACGAGGTCGCGGGATCGAATCCCGGCCACGGCGGCCGCATTTCGATGGGGGCGAAATGCGAAAACACCCGTGTGCTTAGATTTAGGCGCACGTTAAAGAACCCCAGGTGGTCAAAATTTCCGGAGTCCTCCACTACGGCGTGCCTCATAATCAGAATGTGGTTTTGGCACGTAAAACCCCAAATATTATTATTAAAGATACCCTGTCATTTACGTTATGCTGGCTCTGCAACTGTTGTTAGAATAAAGCGGGTTGCATTATTCTGTATTAGTTCAGTGGCATGAATGAGATTAGCTCGGTTAGGCATCCCAAATTGAGGCTGCATGTTCTAGTTTTGGTCGAACGCGTGTTCTATAAGTGAGCAGTTTTAATGAGACAGGCGCCTTGCAGAAGTTGCGTAGGAGATGCCCTAACGTGCGGTTAGCGTTTTAGATTCCCGAGTGGACAGACATATGATTACTAATTGAGAGTATCTAATACATGAACTTGTGGGTATATCTATATTGTCATGTACGAGTTTGTGCTGCTGCGGACAAAAACCCGTTGGGAGGTGAAGAGAAGGGTGAAGTCTCTCGACGATCGGTAGATGGTGTTACCCTGGCTAATGAGGCACAACCTTGTAACTGTATATATTGTAAATACATATATTTTCTTCACGTAACATTTTGGTGGATCAGATCTTCGCAGCCGTCCCCGTAAAGTCTTGACACCTGCCGAGTCGCCTGCCGTTCGAGTAGCTAATGGCAGTACAACAGCCGTGATGGGAATGTGCGCTGCCCGTGTTATCATTGGCGGCCGTCCAGTGTTAGTCCTGTTAACTATGCTTGCCGAGTGTCCCCACGAAGTGATTCTTGGAATCGACTTTCTGACGGCACATTCCGCACTTATTGACTGTGCAACCGGCACCCTTCGCCTTCTACAGCCCCATTACTTTGGCGACGCCGAGTGAGAACCACAAATCCCGACTTCGTTCTACTGAATTTGTTCGACTGAAACCTGATGCTGCGACTTGCGTCCTCATGTCACCTTCTCCACCACTTCGAGATGGTCCTTACGTGGTGTCCCCACTTTGCGATGCCATCCTGGGCCGTCAACTAGCACTACCAAGCCCAATTGTAACTCTTGTCAACATTCAAGCGCGGCTTTCTCTTCTGAACTTTGGTTTGTGTCTGCAAGTGCTTCCTAAAGGTGTAGCTCTAGCTGTGCTCTCCCCTTTCGAAGACGGTGGGGTAGCTGCTCCTACTTCATGCAACGACAAGTTTACAGCAATGATAGCTACGGATTTACGACCTGCTCACACCGACGCCATTCGCCGCATTGTGATGTCCTCTGAAGACGTCTTTGATTTGGGCAATCGCCCGCTAAGTGGAACCCGTGTCGTCGCCCATCCAATCCACACTGGCGACGCTCCTCCTATACATTGGCGGCCCTACCGTGTGTCTGCGGATGAACGCGCGGTGATCTAAACGGAGGAGGACAAAATGCTCTCCAAAGATATTATCGGGCCTTCCTGCAGTCCGTGGACGTCACCCGTCGTTTTGCTTTAAAAGAAGGACAATACCTGGAGATTATGTATCGATTACCGTCACTTCAGTAAGATTACCACAAAGGACGTGTATCCGCTGCCGCGTATTGATGACGCGCTGGACTGCTTACACGGTGGCAGTTATTTTTCGTCGATTGATTTGCGCCCTGGTTACTGGCAAATCGCCGTGGATGAACGACATCGCGAAAACACCGCCTTCTTCACTCCGAATGGTCTCTGCCAATTTTAAGTGATACTTTTCGGACTGTGTAATGCCCCTGCTACCTTCGGGCGCATGATTGACTCTCTTATGCGCAGATTCATATGAACCACATGCCTCTGCTACCTTGATGACGTCATCGTTTTCTCACCGACGTTTTTGAGCCACCTCTACCGACTCTCAGCTACCATTGCTGTCTTTCGACAAGTTGGCTTACAACTCAATTCTGCAAAATGTCATTTCGGCCACCGCCAAATACGAGTACTTCTGGCGTCCAGGTTGATCCTGATAAAGTTTGTGCCATTGGTGAGTTTCCAATTCCGCGTTCTTCTACCGATGTCTGAAGTTTCCTAGGGCAGTGTTACTATTTTCGGGCATTTATCCAGAACTTTTCCGTAAGCGCTCGTCCTCTCACGGACCTCCTCAACAAGGACACCACTTTTCGTTGGGGACCCGACCAGGCTGCAGCATTTTCAACGCTTATCAGTCCTCTTATCAATGCACCCGTGTTGGGTAACTTTGATCCGCATGCCTACACAGAAGTTCGCACTGATGCCAGCGGCCAAGGCATTGGCGCTAGCTTGTACCAACGACAGCGGGACACCAATCGCGTGATCTCGTATGCTAGCCGTCTTCTTTCAGCACCAGAGCGCAACTACTCCATAACAGATCATGAATGCTTGGATCTTGTTTAGGCCATTGCTAAGTTCCACCCTTATCTGTTCGGGCGCATGTGCTAATGTTCTAATGCTTTGTTTGACTTTCTATTTGCTGTCGTGACAGAAGCGCCGTCTCATGCCAATGCTCACCTGCTGTACAGGGGGTGATAACTTAGACAAGCATCAATTGCTTTTATTCCCATCCCCTCCATCAATGTAATGGGGATCGAAATAAATCGCTATTATTTTATTATTTCACCGTCGTGACAGATCATCATGCATTATGTTGGCTATCCTCACTCAGAGACTCGACAGGCCGCCTTCGCCACTGGGCTTTACGCCTGCAAGAGTACACCTTTTCCGTGTCCTACAAATCTGGGCGGCTACATAAGGACGCCGTCTGCCTCTCCTGCTATCCTGTCGACCCTCCCAGTGGCACCGAAACCGATACAGATACCCGCGTTTTGTCGATGTCCGATTTCTCACGCATCGCCGACGAGCAGCGTCGTGACCCATATTCGCGATCCATCATCGAACGCCTTACCTCGGAGCAACAGAACATTTCCTCCGTATGTTTGTTCTCCAGGACGGTACCGTATACCGACTGAATATGAATCCACATGGTGCTAAACTGCTTCTCGTCGTTGCCCAGCATCTGCGCTCGACAATTCTCTCGCAGTTACACGATGTGCCCACCGCTGGTCATTTGGTCGTCTCCCATAGCTACGACCGTGTGCCCAGGCGATTTTGCTGGCCTGGGCTTTATCGCTCAGTTCGAAGCTGCGTCGCTGCCTGCGAACTTTGCCAACGCCGCAAGAAGCCTCCATTGTGTCCTGTTGGGCACCTTCACCCTATAGATATCCCCAGTGAGCCATTTTCCCACGTCGACCTGAACCTCCTTGGCCCATTTCCGACTTTATCCTCGGGCAACAAGTGGGCGGCCGTTGCGACGGACTATGCCACACGTTATATCATAACGTGGGCCGTCCCTGCGAGCTGCGCAACTGATGTGGCTGATTTTCTCCATCATGAGGTGATCCTACATTATGGTGCCCCACATCAGCTACTCACTGATTGAGGCCGCTTTTTTCTTTATAAGGTTGTCGACAACCTTCTTCGCTCTTGCTCCACGTCGCACAAGTTCACGACGGCTTACCACCCACAAACAAACGGTCTTACTGAGCGTCTCAACCGTACACTCACGGACATGCTCTCCATGTACGTGTCTGATGATCACCGGGATTGAGACTGCACCTTGCCCTTTGTAACGTTTGCATACAATTCGTAGGATCACGATATTACTGGTTATTCTACGTTCCTTTTACTATATGGCCGTGACCCAGTCCTGCCTCTTGACTCGCTGCTCCCTTCCGATGCCAACACTACAGCGTTCTGTGCTCACGACGCCATTGCTCGCGCGGCCGCAGCACGTCGCATTGCCCATGACCGTCTTCTGGCGTCTCAGACTATCTAAAAGCACCATTACGGCAGTCGTCGTCGGGACGTTCATTTCAACCCTGGGTCACTTGTCCTGCTTTGGTTACGCTCCTGTCGCGTCGGTGTTCTCGAAAAACTGCTGCCGAGATAGGTCGGGCCCTACCGATTTCTTCGCCAAGTCACGAGCCTCACATATAACATATGACCTGTGACTTCGACGTCTTCTGCATCACCAAGAACTGATATCGTGCACCGTTTCGCGACTAAAGCCCTATAACTCGCACACTGATTCGACACCCTAGGAAGCATCGAGACGATGCTTCTACCACCGGGGGTTATTGTCACGTGCGAGTTTGTGCCGCTGTGGACAAAAGACTTTGGGAGGTAAAGCGGAGGTTGAAGTCTCTCGACCATCGGTAGATAGTGTTACCCTGTCTACTGAGCTAGAACCTTCTAACTGTATATGTTGTAAATACACATGTTTTCTCGCCATAACAATATGATGAGTCAGTCTCGAACGATATGGTATTTAAACTGTGTATTTAAACTGACTAGGCCGTGCCACCCGTACATTGGGTCGCACGGCCTGGTCAGGCAAATGTTTGCCTTTAGCCGTGTCTCCTAAGACAATCTGTTCATTGTCTTAAATAAATCAATGAAGAAAGAAAGAAAGGAAGAAGTGTTCTGACGTGGTACGCGCATTAGATTACATTTGTTAGCTTTAGCTCCAACCTGCCATGTTTTGCACCGAATTACCATTGAAGTAACGTCAATTTGTAGAACCTGCTCATCATTGATACCACAGGTCTAACAATAAGCACTGCCGTCGTCAGCGTATAACGGTGTGAAGTAACACGCCGGGCTAGGTAAATCACGTACACAAATCAGCAGAAGTAGCGAACCTAAAGCGCCGCCCTGAGGAACGCCAGATGTCACCTGAGTGGGTGTGAACTGTGGTGCTTAATGGTGGCACGCTAAGAGCGATAATGAAGAAATCACTTTAGCCAGACAAGCAGATTGCGGTAAATATTAACCAGAAAGAGTTTATATATTACTAATTTATATCATGCTTTAAAAAAACGCAGTTAATGCGGAAACTTCGGTTTAGCATATCATGGAATAAATGCGCGAACGGCAGCAGCTGTGTTCCGCAAGAAGAATCACGTCGAAAGCCATGTTGTGGGGATGTAAGAACGGCATTAGATTCAAGAAAATTAAAACGCTGTGAATTTCATATGTGCTCTGTTATTTAACAAGGAATGCTAGTGTTGTAGTATTGGGGAAACAGTCGGTTGCTCGATTTATATATTGCAACCAGTGTACCGATTTTCAACTCCATGGTTAACGTGTCATTGTTCACGGATTTCAGAAATTATCTTACCAGAAATATGTACCGTGCACCTTCTTCCTTGTTTAAAGGGCTTTTAGTTCATTTTGTCGTGACGACAGAATGACAGTTTTAAAGAAACAATCATATTTTCAATCCGGACAGAATCAATAAATGGGAAACATTCGCACATTGGCACAAATTGTAACCTAGTGCAACAGAAGATAAAGTCAAAAAGCTTCGAAACTGGGGGGCAAAATGTACTAAAGAACACGCTAAAAATGGGAGAAATCCGATTCGCTAAATATGGCGGATCAGATTCCAAATAACAAGAAATGTTTCGGTTATCTTTTGTGTTGTATTGTCTTTCGAATTTCTATTGAGCATGATGATAAAGGGCCACGATCATTCCAAAACGGTGTTTGATTTTGTGTGAAAGTTGCATGGCACGCGATAGATTGAGATTTCACCCTCCGCGCATCACCCCTAGGGTTCTTTCTTTATCTAGTGTTCTTTTTTTTTTTTTTTGCTAGGGTACACCCCTAAGGCGCTCTTGCCCGTTACCTTTTTTAAAGGAAAACTCTTGTTTCCTTGTCGCCGACAGATCTTTCTGTGGGCATCCAGAACGAAAGTTGTTACCGAGGAATCGAGGCCAGCTGCACTGCAGTAGGTGAAAAGGTGGTTGCGCATTCGCTTCTTCTGAGCGGACGACTTTTGTTATGATTGATAACATCGCAATGAGCGTGTATAAGCCTTGAGGTAGCATGGGAGAGTTTGTTAGTCAGTTGCTACACCTAAATCTACCTAACACCTGACACCTGTGTTAAAAAGTACGCTATGCATCAGCCGCCATCGTCGGGAGCGGCGCTGGCTCCCATTCCTATGAGTAGGCTTAGTAGGCCACTGTTAAACAGAGCACTCAGTTGTGCAGCGCTTATTTTGATGGCGCCCTAGCTAGTTGCTATTGTCTGCGAAACCTATGTCAGTGCACTTTACAGGCGTGTCCAAAGTAATCAGGGCTATCAACGACAAGCTATATGGGGCAAATTGAGGTGATTATGGCCTTGCGAGAGAGGAAAATGCGGTCATACTCTGCACTCAGGTATTCCATTAAAAAGTTTACTCTTTGTACAAGTGCACAAATACACAAGAAAGTGGATGGAGCCTCCACCGCAACTCGGCAGGTAATGGTCAAGGTTGAGCTTACCGCCCCTTTCTATGCAAAACGAAGGCTATCGCGCGCTTACTTTTCATGCCTAATAAATCTACATTTTAATAAAAAAAGTGTGTTTTCAGCATGATATCCTTTGCTTCATGTGTTTTATTATATACTGGGCGTTACAGCGAACACGTTCATAATATTATAGAGGTTGCCTCTGGCAGATAGCACAATTCTAGCTAATGAGGTGGTCTACTCGTAGAGGCGGACAATACTTGCAAAAAAAGTTGAAATATATAATTGACTGTTTAACAAAAATACCTAATTAACTTTCAACTAAGTACCTTATGGCCCATATTGCAATTTACAAATTCTAGCCGTGAAGTTCGAAGGAGGATCCACTTGGAGCGAATTCTCAGGATCACACCAGTTTCGAGATATTAGTTCCCAAGGGTAGCGGGGAAATGCATTGGCGCTCCAGTTAATTTCTTTACAAAACGTGGATTTATGCATTCAAGCACATAATTACCAGGGACAAAGCGCGTGGTTTTGCAGTGGCTGTTGTAGCGATGCCGCTAGTGGATTTGGGACTCAGAAAATTGAGTGCGAGCAACTTGACGCGGATGGTCGGCACGGGCTATCGTCTTTTGAGCATATTCTGTGGGTGGGCACCAAGAAGAAGGCAGCAGAGTGTTTATGGGTAACGCAGGGTTGCGACCATATAAGGGAAAAAACGACGAATAACCAGCGGTGTCATGCTTGGAAGTGTCGTACGCGAATGTCACAAAGGGTAATGCAGCATCCAAGTCCTGGTGGTCGTCGCGCACATACATGGACACTATGTCGGTAAGTGTCTGGTTCAGACGTTCTCTCAACCAATTAGATTGTGGATGGTAGGCAGTAGTCAAATTATGCTGCGTCGTGCAGGATTTGAGAATGTCATCGATCACCTTTGACAGAAACTGTCCGCCCCATCCATGACGATCCCATCACGGAACCTCGCAACGGACATATTGTGGGCCATTCGACCATGTCGACTGAGAGGCCCGCTGCTTCAACTTCAGCTACTCAGGACTTCCACTAAGATGGTACGGGGAGATCTCTAGAAAAGGGGGACTTATTTACACTATGTACACGAAGACTAAAAATGGGGCAGTAACAACAAAGATGGCGGACGATAGACCTCACTTCATCCTCCTCTTGTCCGCTCTACACTTCAGCATCTTCTACATCCGCAAAACAGTTGCTTCACAACAATATATATATATATATATATATATATATATATATATATATATATATATATATCACTCCACAAACCTCACGCCGCGTCTTCTTTCCCTTCCACGCTCCTCCGGTGCGGCGTTACATTTTCCTCAGTGGCAGACGAAGCTCACCGAGCGAGTCAGTCAGAGTTGATGTACGTCAGAGTCAGAGTTGATGGTACGGTTAAAATCGTGCGACGTGCCTAACTTCCGTCTTGCGTGAACGGCGGTTATCAGCCGTCGCTTTAGTGATGACACAGGTCACTTGACTCAACCATTTGAGAATCACGGAAGAATCCGAATACTTGGAGAGAAGCTTTTGGCAAAGTTCCCTTTGCCGAACCGGTGTCCAGAGCCACACGGAGTCGCCGGTTGCGAATCTCACGGGCAAATGTTCTATTTCGTAGCGAGCCTTACCATGAACATGCGACGATAGCATTCTGAGCCGGTCAAGTCGACTTGCTTCTTCGGCGCGACACAATATGTGCGTGACAGAACCACCGTCATTAGCCGAAAAGGGAAGTATGGGGCCGATAAAGCTTTGAGGATTGTGAACGTAAAGGAAAAAGAAAGGTGCGTATCCTGTGACTTCATGTTTGGCTGTGTTGAAGGCATACGTGATGAACGGTAATATGGCATCGCAGTTCTTATGATGCACTGAGACATACATAGAAAGCATGTTGGCGAGGGTACGATTGGTGCGCTCAGTTTGCGGATGGTAAAGCGTGAAATGAAGATACTGAGTGTTCCACAAGGCGAAGCAGGATATATATATATATATATATATATATATATATATATATATATATATATATACTGTTACGTCACTACGAGAGAAACGGGGTTTATTTACAAGGAATCAAGGTGAGCCTCAGACGGGGCCAAACGCCCTTCTCTGTGTTCTCCACCCACACGTCTTCTTCCACTCCATGTGGCTACATTTCCCGTAATATTTCTCCCATCCTAGACGAAGCCCACCGGGTGAGTCAGTTAAGTTAGGTTGTCGGAGTGACGGGCTTCAGACGAGTGATGTCTACGACCTCAGTCTAGGCGGAGCGTCGTCCAGTAGCGTTGAGACGCGCCACTCGATAGTTTACCTCACTGAGCTTGTCAACAACGTACGGGCCTTTATAGCTGGCGAGACGTTTCTTACACAGGCCACGTTTGCGCACCAGACACAACAGCAAGACTAGATCCTCTGACGAATATGTGACATCCCGATGGTGCCTGTCGTATCGTGCTTTTGATCGGTCTTGAGAAGCCAGAATACGTAAGCATGTGGGCCGAGCATCGAGCTTCTTCATCGAGACACAGAATCTCGCCGATGGAGAGATCGTCATGCGTGGAGAAAGAAAATATGGTGTCCAGTGCGTGGCACGGCGGCCGGCGTAGAGGAGGAAAAACGGGCTGTAGTAAGTAGTTTCGTGCTTTGCAGTGAGAAGGGCGTATGTAATAAGGGGGACATATCATACTAGTTTTATGGTTAGATGCAACGTACATGGAGAGCACGTTTACCAGTGTGCGGTTGGTATGCTCGGTCGGCCCATTTGTTTGCAGGTAATACAGTGTCGAATTGCGAAAGCTGGAGCGCACAATCGAGGAAGCTCTTCTGCATCATCTGCAGAACCGGCGGCTGCGTTCGCTCATTATGAT
The DNA here is from genome assembly GCF_050947875.1 of Dermacentor variabilis. Classification (NCBI taxonomy): domain Eukaryota; kingdom Metazoa; phylum Arthropoda; class Arachnida; order Ixodida; family Ixodidae; genus Dermacentor; species Dermacentor variabilis. The sequence goes on along the minus strand of NC_134569.1, from coordinate 203,011,921 downwards.
TCGAGGAGGGCCGTGACGGACAGAGATTGAGTGCAACAGAAAAAGAGAAACTTGGCTGGCGGTGGCGGATGGTAAAGCAGCCATCTCGGAGTGCCGAGTCAAATGATCGGCAACTACGATGATCCAGCGGCTTCCTTTGGATGAGTGGGGAAAGGGACACATGAGATCTAGGAGAGCTAGGAGGCGCCCGTGGTTCTAGGAGTCCGGTTGGCGTGGTAGTTAAATGCTTGTGGGTCTGACATTAAGCGCAACCGGCCACATACATTTGAGTCGACCGACTCGTTCGGGGCCAGTAAAATCGTTCTTGGGCCGATAAAATGTACGCGCTGCTACCACATGTCTGGAGGCAGGATCGTCGTGCATGGCCAGCAGAAAAGCGTAGCGTAGCTTCTGCTGTACAACAATAAGGAAGTGGGCACCAATAGTTGCTAAATAATTTTGTAGAGGAGGCCATCATGAACACAAATACGTCGGTTTGTGGAGTCATGCGCAGCGTTGATAAGAGGCTCTGAGCTGAGGCCTTGCTGCTCCTTTTCAAAGGTCTCTTTATCAGGAAATGCTGGCGCCAAAGAGCAATCAGGTGGTTAAAGTTATCCACATCACAAAGTGTCGTGTTTAGTGGCATTCTCGAAAGGCAGTCTGCATCAGCCTGTCGTCGACCGCTGTTGTGTGAAGCTGGGAAGTTGTGCTCCTGGAGACGTAAAGCCAGAGCGCGAGACTATGAGAAGGATCACGCAGGTTGACAAGCCAGCAAAACGAATGATGATACGTGACGATTGTGAATGGACGCTCATGCACATACTAGCGGAAACGTTTCACAATAAAGATGACTGCTAGGCATTCTTGCTCCGTAACGGTGCAATTTCTTGCAGCCTTACTTTGCGTGCGACTCGCATAAGCAATGACGTGCTCCTTCCGGTGGCATCGTTGAACGAGCGCTCCACCGACGCCCACGCCCCTCGTATCGGTGTGGCTGTGTGGCTGTCTGTGCAGCCGGGTCGAAATGCGGAAGAATGGGGCGCATTGTCAGTAGAAACTTTAGTCGACATTAAGAAGCGTCGCACTCATGAGTTCAATCAAATGCGGTGTCGTTATGCAGACGACAACTCAGCGGATAGGCTACATAAGTAAAGGCGGGTATAAATGCGCGGGAGTATAAATCGGCCTTGGAAACTGCGAAGCTCTTTAACAGGCCGAGGAAGCTTAAACGCTTCAACAGCTGCGCTCTTTTGTGGGTCAAGTCTAATACAATTCTTGTCTACAATATAGCAAAGCACCAATGTGCGCCGCTCACCGAAGTGACACTTCTAAGAATTGGACACTAGGCCGGCGTGTTCGATGCAGTCTAAAACAACTTCCAGGTGCCAGTTGTGCTCTAGAAAACTGCTTCCGAAGATAACTTAGTTTAGGTAACACATGTAAATATCCCATTTGAGGGTTCGAAGAATGGATGGATGGATACAACTTTCTTGTACGTCCAGCAAGGTTTAATGCAACCTGGGCTCACGTCTCCCACGGGGGAACGACAAGGCCCTGCCTCAACGCCACCTCACGGACTTGCTGGACCGCCCACGTCTGGATTCCGAGGTCTGAGCTGCGGAGAGCGACGGCTCACCTCAACGACAGGGTTCCCGGAGTAACTGTCATCCTTCCTATAACTACATTGTACTCCCACAGCATGTGTTCGAGTGTTGCTGGTCCTTGCTGGCACAATTTGCACATGTCATCTGATGCTTATCTGGGAAGACACGTTTCCGACAGAATGGATTAGGGAAGGTGTTCGTCTGGAGTTGTCTCCAGGTGACGGCCTGCCTCCTGTTCAATTTGGCACTCGGCAGTGGGCGTATCCTTCTGGCGTTCAAATATGCACTTGTTATGTCGTATCGAATTCTGTTCGGATTCTGCCGACAGTCATAATTGCTCCACGCAGGCAAACCCTCAGGAGGTCTGCTGTACGCACTGTTGTGGCACTGGTTCCCGAGGCTTTTGCTGGCCAGAGGCGCCGCCGACGTTTATAATTGCCCAGCAATATTGACCGCGTGTTAGGTGCACGAGGCGGGGGTCCACTGCCCTACGCGTCCAGGCGGCAAATCCTTCAGGCGTTCAAATATGCACTGGTTATGTCGTTGTATCAAATTCGGTTGCTTCGAAGAATAGTGTCCATAAATCTTTCGAAAGTTACGGGTGCGTTGCAGAACCCAAACGGCATCATACAGCTTGGGCATCACTAAAAATAATAAAACCACTAAAAATCACAAAAAATGAACTGAAGAAATCGCCAGCCTTCGTGGCGCCCCCAGCACAGTCACAGCGTAAGCTGGAGGTTGGCCTCAATAGGAGCTCAATTTTCGGCTCCACGTAGGCTTCGCATCGCATTTTCGATTCTTTTTGTGGTTTTCACGAGAACGATCTGAACTGTCCGCCCGGTGTCGACGGCGACCTGCGGCTTGTGCTGCTCTCTGCACAGCGGTCTGCTGAGACCGGTGTTGCCTGGTTGCAGCCGTGCGCGTAGCTCTACAATTCATGTCTTCAGAAGCTCCTCCTACCTTCTGAGGAGGCGCCATAACGTGTACCGAAGAGGAAACACAGGTTTACATACTACGAGGCGCAGATGTCGCATCCCTTGACCCGTAGCACGGTATGTTGCTGTTGAAGAAGAAGATGATGATAATGATGCTGATGATGATCATGGTGATGATAATGATGATGATGATAACGATGATGATAATGATAATGGTTTATGGCATCCCTATAAACGGGGTGCTTGAGTTAACCAGGTCCAGCTACATGCAGGTGCTATATGCAACTGCTACACATCGGGACACCTGGTGGAATATAGCGGAACTGCAATGAAGTTTGTACGTACCAATACTACTGGGGGCGCATGTCACATAGCATGTCAAATGGCACGGCACGATATTATGATGATGATGATGACTTACTGACATTTGAAACGGGCCTCTGACAGTCACCTAGCCTGCATGAATTATTGAGTTATGTCAGAGATCTTTTTCATTACATCAATATTTATACATCTTCATGATCTTTTTCTTCCTCTAGCTAGCAAAGAACTCGCCGTTGATGCCACAACACCGGGTACCACAGTCCGACTCAAGGTTTGTCTGCAGGGAAAAATTACGATTGCCGGCGACATTCGAACTCGGTGTTTACAAGACGACGCTCTACGAATGCGTTCTTTGTAGGCGCCCCGCTCCTATACGGCGCTTACTGTGAGTCGCCACTGGAAACCACGCGGGCTTTCCTGAGTACTCAGAAACGAAAATAAAATCCAAGAGTTTGCCGACTGGACACGTAGGGCAGTGGACCCCCGCCTCGTGCACCTAACGCAAGGTCAATATTGCTAGGCAATAATAAACCTCCGCGGCGCCTCTGGCCAGCAAAGACCTCGGGAACCGGTGCCACAACACCGCGTACAGCAGACCTCCTGAAGGTTTGCCTGCGTGGAGCAATTATGACAGTCGGCAGAATCCGAACTCGGTGCTTAGAAGACCGCGCTCTCCGAATCAATTCTGCGCATCCGCACCACGCCCCCCTGGCCCACACGCTGGTTCGTCGCCCGACACCATGCGGGCTTTCTGACCCCTTGAAAACCAAAAAAAACACCTAGTGGTTGCCGCCCGGACTCGTGCGGGTGTGGATTTGTGCCTGCACACATAACACGTGGATGACTTGTGACACTGCGAAAGTTTATAAGCAATCATGCGGCATTATAGTTCTCAGTATTTATTTTCGATTTCGCAGGAACATGAAATAGAAGACAACCCCATGGAGCACACCCTAGTTGAGATCATACCAGACAGAAAAACGCAGCAAAGCCTCTTTATCGCCAGCATATACAGCCCTGCTCGTGATCAACTTCAGGAATTCGACCACTCTATCCGTGAACTTGAAGCGCACGAAATGCCATCAAGTTGTCATAATGGTATCTTTCAGCGCCTCACATACAGCATGGGCTTATCAAAACACCACCAAGAAGGGAGACCAAGTAAACGACACTGCTCAACAACACAGGCTGACCGTCTGGAACGACCCACTGCACGCCATGAGAGTCGGGAACAGCGTCTCCAGGAACACAAACTCAGACCTTAGGTTTACAGCGAACGTCCACTATGCCGAGTGGAGTAGACTCTCGGAGACTCTCGGAAGTGATTAACATCGCGCACAAGTGGAAACCCACCAAGACTGGAGTTGCTCGACTAACAGACTGAAAGTCCTTCAGAGACGACCTCAGCGGCAACACAACAATCGACGACATCGACCGTTGGCTCACGGGCCTTCTCATCACCGCAGAAAACCACACCAAGAGCATCCTGCTAAGCACCAAGACTCCCGCAGTTGACCCGCATCTCCTTCATCTCTGGGAGCCCAAAAGAAGCCTCCCGAAGAGGTGGATGAGACAAAAGCTCAATAGAAAACGTGAGCAAAGAATCGCCCTTCTCACCATCAAGGCCCAAGATTGCGGGGAGCAACTTATCAGGCAAAATTGGCACACCTTTTGTGACAGCATACAAGGGACACTCAGCACCAAGAGAACCTGGCATCTCCTACGCGCTCTCTTAGCTACCGATCACACCAAAATGCAACGGAGGCAAGATATGCGCAGACTGATCCACACTCACGCTGGATCGGAGCATGATCTCCTTCGTGAGCTTCAGCAAAAACTTAGCAGCAACAAGCCCACTTCATCAGCGAGCGGAAAGACGTACGACGGTGCGCCAAACCCAGACCTCGATTGACCCCCAGGCAGAGCTCCACGCAGCCTTAACCAAACTCACTAGAAACACCAGTCCCGCAAAGACAGAATAACTAATGAGCTCCTACGCAACCTCGCGCAATCTGCCACTACAGCACTGCTACAGTACTACGACGACTGTTGGGAAAAGGGGGACCTACCAGCAGCCTGGAAGAATTCGGAGGTCACCATGATCTCCAAACTCAACAAACCCCTCCTCATCGAAGACCTCGGTCCATTTCCCTCACATCTTGCGTGGGCAAACTCGTCGAGCACATGGTGCGCGACCGGTTAACACTATACCTCGAGGACAATGGACACTTGCCGCACACCATGTTCGGATTCCGACAGCATCTGTCCACCCAGGACGTACTCCTGCTCCTCAAAGAAGACTTGCTTGGGTACCTCGATCACAGACGCAAATAATCAATCCTGGCAGTCGACGTAGAGGGCGCATTCTACAACGTGAGCTGCGAAGCCATTCTCCGCAACCTCTAAAATACAATTTGCGGAGCCCGGATCTATATAACTACTTCAGCAGCTTTTTGACACACCGAACAGCAAGCAACATTAGGCGTCTGCAACCTCCGCAGCGATAAATTTCGGCTACCCATTGAAGGAACCCCACAAGGATCAGTTATTTCATCCCTCGTTTTCAATATCGCAATGATCAAGCTGCCGAAACAATCGAACGCCATCCCAGACATAGGCCATGCCCTTTACGCCGACGACATGACGTTTTGGAACAAAGCACCTACTACTGGACAACAAGAACGCAATCTACAACAAGCCGTCGACACTTTCGAAAGAAACCTCCGAGACAGCGGTCTCCAATGCCCACCCGAAAAGTCGGAGCTTCTCGTCCTGAGAGCACGGACACGAGGAAGAGCACCTAACTATGTGGAACCCGATACTAGCGTCTCGCTCAACGGAACCAAGATCCCTACAGTCGACTTCTTCGCGTACTCGGACTTCACATACACAAGGACGTATCAGGGGCGGCCATTCTCCCACGTCTCCAACGCACACTGTCACAAGTTACACACCTCGTCAAGAGGATCAGAAACCAAAGAAACGGACTCAAGGACCACGACATACTAAGCATGATTCCAGCTCTCATAACTAGCCGTATCACTTACAAAACTCCCTACTTGACGCTCAAGCCAGCAGAAATCAAGAAACTCAATGTTGTCATTCGGAAGCCAATCAAAGTAGCCTTGACCCTCCCACCCATGACATCAACGGAGAAACTCCTCAAGCTCGGCGTCCACAATACGTGGGAAGAGTTTGTCGAGGCTCATGAGATCAGCAAACTAGAGCGGCTCAAGCTCACACCCATCGGGCGTGCCGTGTTGTGCTATCTCAACTACAGTGAAAGCTTCATTGCCGACACAGACAAGAAAGCAAGAATCCCATCTGCAGCCGGGGACTCTATCAGCGTTGCAAGTATACCGTGCAATATGCATCCAACTTACCATAAGGAGCGTCGGCAAAGCAGAATCCGCGCACTCAAGAAGAAATACGAGAGAGACCCTGATACGAGGTACACCGATGCTGCCCGGTATATTAAACGAAACGCCTTTGTCCTAAGCATCACGGATCACCAAGGCAAAAAACTTGCAGCAGTTACCATTGGAGCAAGAGCCCCCGAGACTGCAGAGCAAACGGCAATCGCTCTGGCAATAACAACTTGCCCTGAAGAGACAGTAATCCTAACAGACTCCCTAGCAGCAGCTCGCAACTATCAAAAAGGACGCATATCAGAAACCGCACTCAAAATACTTATAAATCACATCGCTCGCGCCTCACTCCCCAACACCCACATCAACTGGGTCCCACGTCATCAGGGCATGACAGACAATGAGGCGGAACACGCCGCTGCCCGCGAGCATACAGGCCGGGCTCTCCTGCGATACCACGCTAGGCCGGCCACCAACGTTGATGACATTGCCCTGAAGTAATGGGAGCTTCTGCAACACCACCGACTCAACAGAAGAACGTACGCTTCACCACACAAGGATCTGAGCAAAGAGGAAAAAGTCATCCTGCGGCGCCTGCAGACCAACACCTACGTACGCGGAATAATCATGCACCAGACTGTATCCTGCGCAGTACTCGCACACATGCCCCCATTGCTACGTTCCAGACACCCTGCAACACATGGTCCAGGATTGCCCACTGCGTGACACATCCGCAGGTCTAGCTCACAAGGTCCACAAGACGGCTCCAAAGAAGGCCGCCCCACAGAAGCATAAGAAGAGCACTCCAACTCACCGCAGATCCATATGACAACTAAAACGTAGGAGGCCAAGCTTTCTTTTGATGACCTGGACGACCAACGCAGTCTCGTCGCCCGGGCGAAGGAGCCAGCCTAAGCCAGAGGGTTCTTCGAACAAGGAACCCTCCCACCTAGGGTGAACCGGGTACTGACTCGGATTACCGTTTCAGAAAATAAATGTTTATTTCTCTCTCTCTCGGTCTACCATGTGCTATTTCTAATTTCGTTTAGGATGTACCCTGCTCTTTCTCTAAGTAGTCTTTGTCCTAATGCACCTGTCTTATTTTTCTTGTTTAATTTCATCCGACCATCCCTTCTCTTTCTACAGACACGCCCCCCTTCTCTTTCCCTCTATGTTAAGCAGCCTTACAGTCGAATGTGCGATTAGTGGTCTTCCCATGCTGGTGTTGATGAGCTATCTACGCATATATTACATGCTCTCGACGTCATATTGAGGATAAGTGCACAACAAATGTTCGAGAGTGTCTTTGGATCCACAGGTGTCGCCGAATGACCTATCGGTCATTGCGCGACGGTAAGAAAAATCTCCGAAGAAATTCATAATAATGGTTCTTTCTTTGATGTTTACTGATATGCCGTACGTTGCTGAGAGATGATGTTCACTTTTACTGCAGAATCCTTACACCTGGCTTCTTCGTTTAAGCAGAGCGGCAAATTGGCGTTTACTAAAAAACCAGAAGTTCTTGTTTAGAGTGCCGCTCTTATGCGCACGTTCCTGAGTTGAGCGTTGGCGTCCCTCGGCGTAACCGCGCGAACACGCTTGTGCCACTGTTCGCGCGTCCGTCGTCGTCATCGTCTTCCACAGGTGGCTCGTTGGCGCGCCTAGCCTAACTGCGCGAACATGCTCGTGTCATTGCTCGTGCATTCGTCGTGTTCTTTCACAGCTGGCTCCGATGCCGCTCCTCAAGCCAGCGTTACCATACTGCCCCTCCCTCTGCGAAGGCGCTGACGGTACTGGCCCACTGCCAGTTGGTTCGTTGATTTCGGTCTCAAATTCTTTGCCTCAGTATATCACGAAATGAAAACATGTATAGAGCTGTGCTCCGATTTCGGATTAGGACGTATCGTAATCAGCGGACAACTTTTTTCTTTGAGTCTTATTTAAGTGACTTACCCCTCCTACTTCTCCTCGCATCTTTGTAAAGTACAGAATTTCAGAAAATTATCCGATTAAAACATGCATCAGCTGCGTGTTTTTGCAGCATTGACTCATAAACCTGACTATCCTTTACATGGGATTTTACTGAAATACGAAACATGACAAAAATCGTTATCCATCTACCTACGTCAGGCATACGAACTGCCATTGTAAGGTCCTTTTCAAATCAAACAGTGGAAAGAATTTGTACGCTATGTCATCGAAATCGAAACTAAACAGCTTACAGCTTGTTCAGTGGAATAAAATAGCAGAACTGCTGTATCCCACAGTATACCATTATGAATAGCTTAGCGGAATGCATTGACAGTTCAGCGGTGATAGCTTTGCCAAATTCGTCAGGCGTAGCGACGCGTTCATATTTCGAATAGCTAGCCTCCTATTTTGTTTCCATACTTCTTGAGTGGAATTGCGACTACCTGTTACAGAAATATGGCGTCTGCATCGCATCATATGTTTCTCCTATTTAGGCAGAAAACATTTAGCAACGCTAGACAAATTGTTGGAACAGCGTTTGGTACCTATGCAAGTGCTACGTATTTTTAGCTTTGGCAATAATTTTTTAGTATTCTTAGAATATAACCGAGGCGCTAACCCAAGTAGTCTTCTGACTTCAATTTTTAACAGTGCGGCACTTTTAGGTGTGACTCACGAGCTTGCAGTGTAAATTTTCTGAATGTTTTCTTGATTTAAGGCTCCATTTTTATTCAGACAGGTTTGCTGTGCCTCCCATATCATATCAAACAAACCAATTTTATCATTTAATTCCTCTCATTACAGGCTTTTAGAGCGCAGCATTACATGCTCATGTTTTCACAGTACACTGAAGAAGTCGTGCGTTCAGCGGGTACAAAGTGGTTTCGACGACAAAACTCACCGCTTTGTTTAGGCGCGGTATCCGCAAGCAAGTATGCCTGCTGCAACGGAGAAAATGCTAACGAAATTCAGGGCTTCTAATTTTCTGGGGCGGCCGTGGTATTGCGTGGCTGCGAGCGGGGTTAAGGGCAAAGCAGCATGCGCTCTCTGTTTTCGAGGTCATCTGCCGCGTATGCTAAGCGTGGGCGTGCCAAGATGGCGTGATATCATATGGGCTTTCTTCCCGCGCGTTTAGTACTTCAGGTTATGTAATCTCGAGTTTCGTAGATGCGTTGAAACTAGAGGCAGGCTAAGCATTCGGCTGCCCGCTGGTAGTGCTTTTTGTTGCGATACCAATTATACGGGCGCTCCAGGTGCATTTTTGGGATCGTCGTCGTCGTCGCCGTGATGTTCTGTCTTAAATGCGAGGGTGGTAACGCCGTAGCATTGCACCGTATGCTGTATATACGAGTAAAATTTGCGATGGTGAGCGGCCGATTGCGGCACAATCTCGCCTGCGCAAGAGGGGAAAGTAGGCAGGAAGCGCACCGTATTCAGTCGCGCGCAAGGAACCGGGGAGGGGTGGAGTTAGGGGGCGTGATACTCCGGCAGCAACTGCGTGTGGCGCGCGGGCGCGCAGGCTTTAGCTTCAAAGCGACCTGATTGGGGGCACAGTCTAGAAGAGCCGACGATTTGCAGATTTGCGTTTGCTGTGTTCTCGCCGTTCACTTTGCGTTGAGATGATAGGCAGCAGGTAGGTCACTTCGTTCACTGCAGCCTCCGCACTTCTTCACCCCAGCGTTTTCACAGCGAGTGTCCGCGTTCATCGAGTCTGGTGTGTTCAAGTTTGCCTCTGCGCACTGACACTATGCTTGTTTATTTACTCAGTAAGTGAGTATTTACAAGTTTATACAGCCGGATAAGACTACAATCCTTACATTGTGTGGCCCTTTACTAATTTTCTGTCGCAATCGATGCTTCGCCTTTCAGGCGAAACTGCCGCTTTTCGTTATAACGTTGTCACACTGCGAGCTACACTAGGCTGTTTTAGTTGGGCGACCGTAAGAGGTCTGCGTACACAAGGAATTCGCGGAGGCGGCAGCGCGCTAGCACTGTGTACTGGATCACGCCCGGCGTTCGGCGCGCGCCCGCAGCGTTCGAGGCGCGGCGCAGCGGCTGCTGCGGGCTCTGCGTGAAGTTCTTCGCGCGCCCATGAGAGCGCATTTTTCAAAATTGCTCTTAACCAAGGAAGGCGCGTCAGTTGGCTGTAGCAGGGTAGCAGTTTCTGAAGCTAGCGTATGGCGCACTGTGCAGCACGTGACGGGAATCCCGCGCGTGCCAGTGAGTGATTCATTGCTCAATTTTAACCGTTGAGGCCCCGCGTCGCAGAAAATCTGCTGTCGGAGTTGTCCGTGAGCGAAAATTACTCTATATATTTAGGTATTTGTATATGCTGCGCCTTGCTGTATGCAATGCGGTATATGCGGGTTATATTGCCAAACAATTCTATTACTAAAGTTGCTCATACCTTGTCTTACATTTTTGACAAAGCTATTCCTGGGAATTTTATGAACGAGAGCCCACACGTAAATTTCATGAAACAAAAGAGCGACAGCGCATGTCTTCTAGGTTAGATCTTTTCAGGCTTAAATATTAAAAGTGCCAATAAATAGCAGAAACCTGGAAATGATGTAAGTTTTAGGGCGACGCTGTGCACAGACCTCCGGGATCGGCTCACGCAAGAGGCTGCGTTTTTACCAGAAAGCTCGCCTTCGTGCATAGCGTTAACCGCCAGCGTTTCCAACTGCGAATTACGCTTACATAAGCTGCAGTTGCCGGAAAGCGTGAGAAGTAGTCAGGGACTTATTTATTTTGAGTGACTTATGTGTTCGACGTGCCAAAACCACCATCTTATTATGAGGACGCCAAATCGTGGGGGACAACAGAATAATTTTGAGCAACTGAGGTTCTCTAACGTCCCCGTAAATCTTAGTACAAAGCTGTTTTTAAATTTCGCCCTCTTTGAAATGCTGCCGCAGTGGCCGGGACTTGATCCCAGGACTTCGTGTTTTGCAGCGCAACACCAAAGCCACTAAGCAATCACGGCGGGTGATCCGTGAATACTGTCGCGTTCCACTGTTAACGTTGAAGCTTAAGCGTCCTCCAAATTTTTGCGTCAGGTCAACTAATGCTGCACATCGTGGGCGCCTGCTTCGCTACAGACACGCGCCCTCACGTGTTCCGTGCGTGGATGCTTGCGGTGTCAGCCGTGTGGGCGGCATGAATGCGAAAGCGTGGCTGACTTCGCTTTGTACCACCGATGTGAAGATATCGTCGACGCGGCATGATACTGTATCCTTCGTCGCGGACTGAAATTGAACAAATTGAATATTTTTCTATGTCATTTGATTTTTTAGATTGCCCGATAACTCGGAAAAGATTGCGGCCCCTTTCCGTACATGAAAAATGCATCAGCAACTGTACTTATTAGCACAAAAGGTCGGCTTTCAATATAACAACATTTCGATATAACGAAGCGAATTGACGATTTCACGGACTCCTTTAGGAGGAGCAGCAGAAGTAGAGTTTAATGAAGAGAAAGGAGGAGATGTTCACCTGGAGAGCGCGTCTCTGGCCTGCTAGTCCTCACTGGGGTAAGGGTAAGTGGGAGATGCAGGGAAAGGTACGTGGCAGGTGATTGTACGATGAGCTACTATATACATGTTGTCCAATACGCGGATGCGTGCTACACTACACGTAAGAGTAAACTTGTCCGTAAAAAACATTATCGCGCAAACACTTTTCGCACTGTCTTCCCGTCTCGCAGGTCCTAGAGACGACCGTCTAAACCAGTCTCACACAAAAAAGCTCAAGAGTGAGTTCATGATATGTCCGGCATGGCGAACTCTTCTTCATGCGCCTAAAATATTTTCTTCCAAAAAGGCGCGGGGTTCCAAGCAGTCAACACTAGACTTAAGTGTTCTTCGATCGGCCGCATATTGAGGGCACACGCAAAGTACGTGAGCTACTGTCTCGGGAGTGTGACAGACGCTACATTCAGGGTCCCGTTGACGTTCAATCTTGTGAAAGTATCGGCAAGTGTACACCATGCCGAACCGTAATTCACGGAAGAGTGTTTCCTGGCCTCTACACAACCGAAGTGGAAGCTGGAATCTCAAACCAGCGTCAAGTCTTTGGAGGTCCTCTTGCCGCTGTTCGGGGTTGTCGCGTTGTCGTGCCATTGAGGTTTTGGTGGAGTTACGGAGCAAGGTGTTAATGTCATACCGGGAAAATTAAGTTTTGTAATTTTCCTGCCAGTGTGGGCCTTCTTTTGCCTCTGCGTCAGCCTGTTCATTTCCATCTATTCCACAATGGCTAGGAATCCACTGCAGCACGATGGTACGCCCGGGTTGAGACGCCTCAGCAAGCGGAGCCATGATGTCATAAGCCAGAGGACTATATGCGGTTCTGGAATCCACATAACTGCTTGCGAATTACAGCGCCGGTTTCCACTCACAGAACGCTGCCCATTTTTCGAGGCGTTGTTGCAGTATGCAGTGGACTGCTTTTCGAACGCCGGTCACATCAGCTGCTCTTGACGATGATCTGTGTCCTATCTTGAACCACTGCGTGATCCCCATTCCAGGTACCATGTAAGCTGCCGTGCAAGAGGTCTGTCTTATGTAATCATCTGCAGAAACATGTTCGCTATATCCATACATGTAAGCAATGTAGAATAACGCGAAGTGCTTGAGCCCTGCCAGCGGCATTATTGACTTATTTGCTGTTCTGAGTATTCACAGTCTCACCGTTGGATTTGTCACCTTCCAGAGTGGAGATTCTCGTAAGTCATGCGGTGCGAAGTACGACAGCAGTAAATCTTGTTGCGGCAACGCGGCTTCTGAGTAGGTGAGGTCAGGCCGTATGCTTGTGATGTATGTCAGTGGATAATTCCTGTGCCTAGTCTGCAGCCTTAGATGCACTCGCAATGGTTGATGTTGCTGATAAACTCGAGCTAGGCACGCACCTGCCTTTGCAATAGTACTCCAAGTAGAAGCCCATAGTTGTAGTCCTAGAGAAATTCTCAATGCGCGAGCCTAAGGATTTTCAAATGTGCGTACGGCAGATTTACTTATCTAAAGAAGTACAGGGGCCCACACATAGCAGTTAAATGGATGTCCATGGCCTGCTACTCCGTAATCATTGATAGGAAGATTATACCTTCGGTAACCCACTACAAGTTTCGCGGAGTCACCATCGACCGCGACTTATCTTGGTCGAAGCATATGTCTGCATTGAGAAAAAGCTGTCTAGGTTTGCTCAATTCATTCGACATGCGTGGAAAATTGTGGGGGCCATCCAGATCACCTCTTCTGCAGCACTGCCAAGCACTTTTTGTTTGGTACGTTCGCTACATTGCGCCGATTTCTTTCTATTGAGGTTTAACTGTATGCAAAATTCCACTGTCATGTGGTGCGACTTATGTAGGCGAAATGAGCAGATGCCTGAACGACGGTTCAAAACAGTCACAACTGTTACGCGACAAAACTTTTCTCTGAACCTTTAGCTTTGCACTGTAGAAACTGCGGTTGCGCATTTTTGTTGGAAAATATTAGCTTATTAACTAACAGATCGGTTGAGTAGAGAAATTATAGAAGTTGTATAGATAAAGAGCCAGGTGAATCTTTTCGTAGCATGCCATCTATTATGCCATCACAGACTGCCTTCTTTCGGGATTTGTTATGAACTCGCAGTAGGCTCGTCATTTTTTCCTTCTCTTTGTACTTCTGTGTATTTTCCGTTCATTCTGGTACAACCAGTATTTATTAGTCGCGCTCAAGCAACAAACATTCAGTTGCTATTCCGCCTTGTAATCGTCTCCGTCCCCTTTTCTTGTCTTCGTTTTCTCTGGCACCGTTTTCCGCTACAGTGAACCAACAAGCCCAACAATGCATTTTGCTTGTATTCGGGCACAACACAGGCCTTAAAACACACATAAAATACAAGCCAAACATTATTCCTAGAAGCAAGTTCTCACCGCAATAAGAAAATCATGAATGTTATGGTAGTGATGGGGACAAGCGCTCTCGCATGAGGGCACTCATTTTTATTGTCATCTAGTTTCTCAAGCGAAGCTCCTTTCCTTTACCCCACTTTCGGGTGCTGGCAACCGGCTGCTGTCTTGCACGATTGGCAGATACCGGTACCGGGCATACTGCTTAGAAGCACTGGATATAGTGCAAACCAAGGCGGTCCGGGGTACCAGGTTGTGCCCGTGAACGCGGATGTAAGCTCCAGTACGAACACGCCGTCGTCGTCTTCAGTTATAGTTATTTTACCACCTTCATTTCATTGTGATCAACCCTTACTTGACATGTCGTTGTCATCATTCGTTCGGCTTCAGACTATCGCTTTCAAGTTTGCGATGCCATTTCGTTGCCATTCCTTTGACCTCACACGAGGGATTCACATGCTCCAGTGCCACAAGCTTATGTCAAGAGAAATAATTCCGGTCAACTTTGTGGTGTGGCTTCCAAACCCTCGCTAAACAAGAACAGCGTTTTTCGCAAACACTAATGAAGGCTAAGCTCAAACCGATTGTCATAGCGCGTGGGATTCCTATATTTCTTTTGTTTTTTTATGTTTGCTATGGTGGTATACATATATTTCACTATCAGGTCCTCGCCAAGAATTTAGGTTATCGTCGCCATTCGCATTTCACATATAATTAGCCCGAATGCAGTAAATACGATATTGGTGGAAGGATTTTCGAATAGCGAAATAACTTACAGCCTCGAAGAACGCGAGAATGTGTGACGTTGCCTGTGCAATGCAGTGTGGGTATATCTCTTGAATATCTCCCTGCTATCAGCGTACATATTTTTTTTTACTGTACACGCATTTATGACGACAGTTGCATCCAAGGCAACACGTTTCACAAATTTATTCATCAGGTTGCCACAAACGATATTATGGGAGATATTGGACATCCTTAATTGCTCCAAGCCGGTACGCGGAGGAGCCAACGTATCTATTGAGAAGGTTCAAGCTAAGCTGCGTTTTCAAGATTAGAAAAATTTTACCCTGTGGAGCAGGAAGCACTTTCTGCCTGGTATGAAGGAAATGCGGACTCCGCACGGACAATACACGTCGAATCAAATAACGTGCATCTTCGTCTCTGCTCAATAAGGTCCAGCATGACGATTATCACCTATCGCTGAGGTATGTTCTATTAGAAAAGAAAGACGACCTTAATAACGAGAGCCATATCCACATGATTTCATCGCAGACATTTACAAAACACATTGCCTGCAACAATACAGTAAAGTACACAAAAGTTCAGCAAGTCTTTTTAATGGCATTTTATTGTGCCGACCTTCAGGAAAATTTGTAATATTCACTCACAAACCATGTTTATTTAAGCCAAACTGAGCTGCTGACGCGGTCAGGCCAGCTCGTTCTGCTCGTGCCGAACCTCAAAGCCCGAAAGATCCTGCCGCACAATGATGACGTGTGCTCAAAGCTAGTTTTTTGAAAATATTGGAATGCTTCTGGGGTATTTTAATTACATACAAGTGCAGAGAAAAGTACGTATATTCATTCGCGGGAAAGAACACCACGTTCAAATAACGAATATTGTACACCAGCGATGACCAAGGGTCGGTGGTGTTGATCGTGACGTCCACCGTGACAACGGCGGTATTTGTTTCTAAGAACCGAGAATGCCCGAGGATGATTTCATGTGTCACCAAGCTTGCGCGACTGCGTGCATTGCACTGCGATGCAGTTCGACCAAACACACTAAAGGAGCACAGAACCCTTGATGACGCCGTCTTCTGCACTCCGCGTCTTACAGCATGGTCTGCTGATGGTTGGGCGAAACAGATGGACTTCTGCCATCAGGTGAGTGCCTTGGCATAAACTGCAAAGGAAAAGACTTAGTGGTAACAGTTTTGCTCAACGCACAAAAAACATCAGTGAAAATGATAGGTCATAATTTGCGCAGAATCCATAGGTGTAATCTTTAGGACTACTTCCCAGATCAACAATTCATGGCCAAATTAAGTGGCGAGATGTAGTGTAGCGGCGCTGTGGAGGCCTGCGTGCGCCTATACTTATATAATTCTTGTGGCGACGTCATTGTCACTCGTTGCCCTGCTCTACTGCCTAGTCCACACAACTATTAAGTACTTAATACGCGTCTGCACTTCCTGAAGTGTGAGGCTTCCTCAAAAAGTTGTATGTTCTGAACAACACTGAACCAATGTTAGCAGACTCTAGGCTATAACGCGATTACACAGCATATGCGGTAAGCATAAAAATTTAGACAGACACGAGTACGAAAGGGCTCACTGACTAATGATGCAGTCGCACTGTGTGAAGAAAATTGGGATATAATTTCTGTATTCCAAATATGTAGTGGACAGCGAAAATACTGTCCGTTCTTTACAGCATCATCATCAGCAGCGGCATCCCGTTTTATGGCCACTGCAAGACGAAAGCACCCCCTGCGATCTCCAACTACCCTGTCCTGCACCAACCGATTCGAACTAGCACCCGCGAATTTCCTAATTTCAGCGCTCCACCTAGTCTTCTGTCGTCCTCGATTGCGTTTTCCTTCTCTTGGTACCAATTTTATAAACCTAATGGTCCAACGGTTATCTAACCGGCGCATTACATAACCTGCCCAGCTCCATTTTTCCCTCTTTATGTCAATTAGAATATCGTCTACACCCGTTTGCTCCTTGAGCCAAACCGCTCTTTTTCTGTCTCTTAACGTTATGCATAGCGACCTTCGTTCCATCGCTCTTTGCGCGGTCCTTAACTTGTTCTCCAGCTTCTTTGTCAGTCTCCAAGTCTCTGCCCCATATGTCAGCAGTGGAAAAATGCACTGATTGTACACCTTCCTTTTCGATGATAATGGTAAGCTTCCAGTCAAGAGCTGGCAATGTCTGCCCTATGCTATCCAACCCATCTTTATTCTTATGTGAATTACCTCCTTATGATCAGGGTTCCCTGTGATTAATTGACCTAGGTAAACGTACTCCTTCACAGACTATAGCGGCCGACTGGCAATCCTGAACTCTTGTTCCTTTGCCCGGCTTGTTATCATTACCTTTGTCTTCTGCATATTAATCTTCAACCCCACTCTTACACTCTCTCTGTTAAGGTACTGAATCATTTGTTGTAACTCGTCTGCATTGTTGCTGAATAGAACAATGTCATCGGCAAACCGAAGGTTGCTGAGATATTCGCCGTCGATCTTTACTACTAAGCCTTCCCAGTTTAATAGCTCGAATACTTCTAAGCATGCAGTGAATAGCACTGGAGAGATTGTGTCTTCCTGTCTGACCCCTTTCTTTATAGGTACCTTTCTGCTTTTCTTGTATAGATTTAAGGTATCTGTAGAACCTCTGTAGATATCTTCCAAGGCATTCACGTAAGCGTACTGTACTCCTTGATTACGTAATGCCTCTATGACTGCTGGTATCTCTACTGAATCAAATGCAGTTCCGTAATCTATGAAGGCCATATAGAGAGGCTTATTGTACTCTGCAGATTTCTCGAGAACCTCATTGATGACACGGACCTGATCCATTGTAGATTATCCGTTCCAGAAGCCAGCCTATTTCCTTGCTTGACTAAAGTCCAGTGCTGCTCTTATTCTATTGGGGATCATTTTGGTAAATATTTTATATAATACAGGGAGTAAGCTAGTGGGCCTATAATTTTTGAATTTTTTAACGTCGCCCTTTTTGTGGATCAGTATAATGTTTGCATTTTTCCAGTTTTCTGCGACCCTTGCCGTCAATAGACACTTCGTATAAAGAGCCGCGAGTTTTCCATATATTATGTATCCTCCATTTTTGATTAAATCAACTGTTATTCCATCTTCTCCTAGCGCTCTTCCTCGTTTCATGTCTTGCAAGGCCCTTTTGACCTCATCATTAGTTATAGGAGGAGTTCCTGTATCCTCTTCAGTACTGTTTCTAATTGAGGTATCCTGACTTCTCTGGGTACGGTACAGGTCAGTATGGAATTCTTCCACTGCTTTTACTATATCTTCGGTATTGCTGATGATATTAGGCTACTTATCTTTCAGTACATACATCTTGGTTTGTTCTATGCCAAGTTTCTTTCTCACCGATTTGAGGCTGCGTCCATTTCTTACCGCTTCTTTAGTCTTCCTCACGTTATAGTTTAGAATATGCCTTATTTTCGCCTTGTTGATCAGTTTTGACATTTCAGCGAATTCTATCCTGTCTTTTTAGATTTGGACACTTTCATTTTGTCGTTTCTACACAGACTACAAATAGTCGTTGCTGGCTAAAACGAAAAAGCGGGCTGCTATAGTCAGGCAAACACAGTGCGAGAGCGATCATTATAGAGGTTGTGAAGCAGTGTACAATGATTGTCATTCTATCCGGAATTGCTTGCCCAAGCAAATGATAAACAGGGGGCTATCATGCAATGTGAACACGTAACGCCATGCAGCTAGGCATTTTTTTTCATGTTTCTCGGAAAAACTAGAGGCCAAGCCTTTTATTTTCCTTTGCTGGAAGACTCCTCGGCAGATAATTGCTCGCTGGACACTTACACCAACACGAGGCAACATGCGTGCGTTACAATACATGACGTCTAAATATTTAGGCCACCATGCACATTCCGGACTGCTATCAGAAAGGAGAACAATAGAGCATGCGAGGATCACACAGTAGAGGTAAAAACATGGACAGATTCATAAACGCTAAATCCTTATCCTTCGGTAAGTTACGCAGAATTAAAGAAGTATGTAGCTCTAAAATAATGAAAAACATATGACACTGAGAATTCAGAAGTGGCCAGAAAAAAACTCGTTGCATTCAGCGCTTAAAATGAGAGGCCAAGTCCTGTGCCTTTCGGATTATCATCACGCCTGGACCATATGCGTGAAGTCTGAAGATGACGCTCTCTGCAGCAGATGGTTATTTATGGATTACTCTGCAAGAAATTTATCATAAAATGTGGGCTTGCACTATAGCCCCAAGTATCAGAATAATATAAATCTAAGAAGCATAATGTCCAAGCGAATACGCGTCTTTAAATATATAAAAGACAATAATTTACAAGTGCTCATATATAACTCAAGTCATAGTTATTATTTCAACTGGCGTGCTGCTAACTTTGAGGCTTGTGGCATAAGCACTTACCCTACGCAATAACGTGTCAATGACGCTGTCGGCCTCTTTTAAAGAGAAAACATTGAAGCTCGTAGTGCAACAATAAAAAAGTATGCAAGTAAACCTTTATTTCATTCTCTTGCATAGGTTATTACACTGTAACAAAAAACGTCAAATGCCACCTGCGGAAATTTCAACTATTAAACTACGTCTTATTGCCAATACGCTGCATAATAACGAACTTAACATAAAAAGTACTATTTAAAAGGCTTTGCTGTTTACTATGAACTAAAATGACTATGTGCGGTCGACGCGTTGCAAAATAGATTCGCCTCACATGAATGCGGAGGACCTGGTGCTGATGGCGCGGAAAGTTTGGAGCGCAAGCTGTGATAGCGCCGCTGTAAGAAGAAGCATAATAATCAAAATAAGTATTTATATATATAAATATATATATATATATATATATATATATATATATATATAGCAGCACGGGTAGAACGTAGCAAGTTTCGTGAATTTAACGAAATGCTCAGCAGCATTAGCAAAAAAAACTGGATTGCATAACATTTCTAACTTGTACCGATGAGACCTTCGCATAAGAAACCGTCGTGTCTATGTTATATTTATAAACTGTCTTGTAGTACCTATAACACAATTACGTCACTTTGTCGTATCAGAGATGTGCTGTCGGGAGATTTTACTATTTACGAGCAGGCGTTCAAAGAGCCACGTAACTAAAATTAATTGATACAATTTTTCGCTGCTAAGCTGTTCAGCCTGATGATGTCGATTTTGGTGAGGGTCTTATCGTTTAACAAAAAGAAAAGCAGTCTTAGTTAGTTGCACAAATGTGAAGCTAACTTATCACAGACAACGTCAATCTTCGTTACTGGTGAAAATAATCGAACAGAAGTTGATTATGAAATTCTGGCACTCGCTCGATGAACATTTCTTTGACACTTAGGCTATGCAGCGTAACAGTGTCGCATATTTTACTGCAATGGGCTGGTATTTGAACTACTCTGCTATACTATTAAAGTAGAATTCAAGACGAAATGAATCAAAAACAGCAAAAGCACTTGAACAATAAAGGCCCACATGGAAGTGCTCCAAGTGCGCAGCGGCTGCTGCGGGCTCTGCGTGAAGTTCTTCGCGCGCCCATGAGAGCGCATTTTTCAAAATTGCTCTTAAGAGGAAGCTTTAGCTCAAGTGCTCCTATCTAAATACATGTAAAAGGAGAATTCGTTTTTCTCGGCAACCACTGCACCAAATTTGACGAGGTTTGTTGCATTTAAAAGACAAACTTAAAACCTAGTGACTGTTGGTTTCGAATTTTTGAGTTAGATTGTCAATTTTTTGTTGAAAATTGGCAAAAATCGAAAATTTTCAAAAAACGAAACTATCAAGTTTACAACTCTGTAACTTAACCACTAAAAATCATAATACAATTCTGTGAATTTCATCTAATAGTACATCTAAAGCGGACAAAATTGATATGTTACACATGAATATAAAAAAATTTAATAATAGAGAAATACAACTTTCGCAAAACCGTTGTAACCAACGTAACAAATTCACGTAAGATGTAAAATGACATATTGAATTTGTCCGCTTTGAATGATCTGATGGATGCCGTTAACAGAACCGCGATATCGGTTCTTTATGCAGAGCTATCAATTTATAAACTTCGTGCTTTTATTTTTTTCAAACGGTCAAATATTTGAAAATCGTTTTAAGAAAATTCAAGCCCTAAATCAAAATTTGGCTTCCAACAGTCACTAGAATTTAACTTTCTCTTTCAAATGGAACAAATTTCATTAAAATCAGTCCAGGGGTTATCTCATAAAAACTTTTTTGCGTTTTACATGTACTTGAATAGGCCGCGTCAGAGTTGGGCCCGAGCTAAAGCTTCCTCTTAAGGAAATACAAGCTCTTTAACGAATCCAAACACATGTACTCCCCCCAATAATAAAATAATAAGGATAAAAGAACGAAATTCTTTAATACCAATGCACTATAGGATACACACGCAACAGTTCATTCAATGGTTGGCCACGCTGCTCAACATGCTTCCCACATGAACAATGCGATGCAGTATTCAAGAACAGTGCAGGACGTCATGCATAACTGTCATGCGTTATTTTTTCCAGCGAAAACAACACAATACGAAATGGACACAGATTGTACAATGGCAAATGTCAATCTTCAGTTGAAATCTGAAATCAGCAGACTCATACCACACTTTTAATAGAACTCCATTATCCGACTTACGCTTATACTCGTATTTGCATAAGACATCCGTCGGCCCTCGTACGAAAACCAAGGTGACTGTGACAGGGTCTTGCGAAGGACGCCCAGAACCTGTTTGCGATAAGCGAAAGTTAGGTGTGTAAGAATGAGGAATATTTTACAGTCAAATAATAATGTGATTCCTCATGATATTCTATTGTGATCCTACTATCGCCTCTGCTAGAGCTCGTCAGAACGCAAGATGCTTCAGCGATTAAAAATAAACATAGATATACACAAACTACTTATAGTGTGTATCATTGTTTCGCCTTCCTTATTAGCACGTTCAATAGACTCGTCACACATTTAGTGCTAAAAACTACCACAGAAGAAACAACAACCAAATTTAAATACGATACATTCATGAATAAGAAAAATTTATAGGAATTAAGAACTCAACATTATGTTGTGCACTGTGTAAGCTGTGACAAGCAGAAAGCTCTATGTTACAGCTGCTAGGACTTGCTCATCGGCTGTTATGAATTACGATGCGAAGCAATTCTAACACAATGCAAGCAACCAATCGATTATTTTGACGGAAGTATAAATCACAATTTAAGAAGCGTCCCAGCACGGCCACAATTTTGGCGCGACGTAGGAACAGTGCGTTTATCACGCGAGGTTTTCATAGGTCCAGACATATTAAGTACGTGTAGACGCCATGCGCACTACAATTCGAGCATCTAACAGGACTGCCAGGTTTAGAGAAATGGCTTATTTGTCATCCACAAGGTATATAATGCGTGAAACACATTTAGATAGTTTCGCAACTTAGAAACGTGTTACTCGCACCCTAATAGGAAAGCTCAGGTAAACGTAGATATAAAAGCATTTGTGATTAAATGAACACGACCTGCAGGAATAGGGCGATAAATCTAAATATTTATATTTTTGGACCCCTTATCTTATTTCCGACACGTTGCCACCATTCGCCTGAATGTTATCTTCCAACTAGTGTAGTGTCGATGTAGGGCGTCATTTTCATCCATTTAACTATCTCTATTTGTATACCAGACTAGGCAATAATTTTTATTTTTGCATTTCGCTTGAGTTGATCCTGATGTAGACCAGCCGAGGACAAGATTGTGGACCACATTAAACCTAGATGCCGCATAGAGGTCTGGTTTGTATTCGTAAGCGAATGCTTGCCGGAAGGCCTAAATACAGTTTGGAACGTCTGAACTTTGCTGCAGGAATATAGGTACTTGTTTTATAAGGTGCAATACTTTATTTTTACATTACTTAAACCGGAATGGGAAGACCAACGGCCACACCCGTCTGTCTAGTTTCTTTAGGCGCACAAAAAATGCCACGAATGGCAGAGATTGTGACTTGGACATTATGCGAAGGAAGAAAGAACGTTGCAAGGAACATCTTAATTTCATGACCTTAATATATAGTAGTGTTACTGATAGAACGCGTCTCAATAAAACAGTGCACAATACATAACTTCGCCAAGAAACGTGGTCTAAAGCATGTGCGTGAGAAGTTGTTTTGGACCTGGGACGAAGTGCACATCGGCTGCAGAAATACTTTATACTTATGGTTGAACTTTTCTCCTTTTATTTTATTGCTATAGCCCGAAAAACAAATCTACTGAAAGCACTTCTTTTCGTTTACTGAAAATGAAGAATTTTCACCAACCTCTCCATTGAAGAAGCAGAAAAGAAGGGCAACGCAGAGTCCCTGAGGGTGAAAGTGAGGAAAAATAAGAAACTCTTGCTAGTTACCCGGCAGAGTTGCTCGATTTACATATATATATCTGCAGAAATTAATTATGCGCGAGAAGCACGTGGTACTTCATTTTAGAAGGGTTCAACAGGAAAAGAAATCATGCAATGTGGTGTTTAGCGCCGGCATTTTTGCTACTGAACGTAGACTTGCCAGACATACTTGGCGACAGCCAATTCAAACATCTCGCATAAAATTATTAACAGTGTAAGAATGAGCGGCTCCTGATACTGGAGCTAATGGTTTGGTAAGAGTGCTTGCCTTCATCACGGCAAAGACAAGTACCCTTGAAACGATGGCTGTGGCCTTCAATTCTCCAGGTAGAGATGGACGTGTGTCGCATTTGAAAAACGCATTATACCTCAATAACCTATAGTGCTCAAACATCGCAAATTCTTTTTAAAGTCAACAGCACAAAGGTGAGTGAAGGCCCCAATAGATACGCGTTTTGTGGCAAAACTAAAAATTCGTGCATTTGATTGACTAAGGAGCAAAGCTTTGCAGACAGTCCCAATGTAACGTACCTGCAAGGACGTGACCAGCGCTGATATAATCTCGTAAGCAAGGAATATGGAACCCTTGTCTGGTCTGAAGGGTGTCACGACGTAATGCAATCCCAACAGGGGCAGCAAAATTACTGTGGCCCGCACAGCTTTCCTACAAGAACGTAACAAATAAAATTTCGCAGAAAGTGCACGGCTAAGGAACATCCTCTTTGATTGTCGTTATTAGGAGTCCGTACATTCGACCTTTTTTATTATATCTAATTCGTTCACTCTTTGGACTAAATTGGGCCAAGGGGGCCGCATTTCGATTATTATTATTTGTTTTGAACACATATGCACAGTTAACAGGAAAGGGAAAGCGAGGAGCAGGCTGGCAAGTGCCACCGGAAGGGGCACAACGCCTGCCTGCTCTTCTGAAGGGGGGTGACAGCAACACAGAAATGGAAGATAAAAAGGAGGGCAGGAAAGAGCAACAGGATAAATCTAAATACTAAAGTAGAACACAGTACAGATCACACACAGTAGAGCCGGTCACTGAAGGTCACGCTACGACAGAATGTTGAATAGAATAATTTTGACACTACAATCATGAACCTAAGTTAGTTAACTCTAGACGCATTCCGATGGAGGCGAAATGCGAAAACACACGTGTACTTCTATTTACGTGCACGTTAAAGATCCCCAGGCGGTCGAAACTTCCACAGTTCGCCCACTACGGCGTGCCTCATAATCAGAAAGTGTTTGGCACGTAAAACCCCATTATATAGTTTAATTTTCCGGACCAAATTGGAGCGTTTCCTTCAACAAGCCCACTTAATTTACTCGAGGTTTCCTCCAACACAGGCATCCATTTTTTTTCATGCGACATGTCAGTCATACAAGGTTAAGAACTAAAAGCAATAATCTCAGGCTATGCAACTTGCGAGACCCGATAAATATTAAAAATAATAACGACGATCATGATATACATTTGGGGGAATAACTGAAAGGCTGCTTTCAGTTCTTGCTGTCCACCTGTGCATAGCGGAATACAGCTGCTATCTTTTCTTTATATATGGTGTGCTTGTGATGATAAGCCATTGAAACTATTTTCGTATACTTGAGGCTTCGTTTGACATATAGAAACAGAACGCGAGCATGTCTTACTCTTGCAACATTAGCATTCGCGATCGTACCAGTGCTACTTTCTGCGAATCAAAGATAAATATTGACACGTGTACTTTCTCGGACGACCACGTTTCGCCGCTTAACAAATGTTATCGCACAGCGCGGGACGCGCCTGCATGTATCCGAAGTTTCTGGAAATTTATCGATGCTTCTATCCGCTGTCTGTTGTCGCCGAACCTTCTGTCATCTGATTTCATCGCCTGAAGCGAATGGTGCAGAACTTTGTGGAAGGCACGCGGGTCCCAACGATTATTCTGGAACATTTGACGACTGCTGTATAAAACCCGACGCGCTTGACCCGCTGATCATATTTTCTACGATCGCCGAGTGTGTTCGCCGCTACCATTGTTCGTCGAGTGTAGCCTGTTTTTGAGGGCACAAGTTCGCCCAATAAAACGCTCGTTTCGTTAATCACAGTTTTGCTGCCTTCTTGAGCGTCAGTACCACGTGACAATATTGAGGTAGAATGGTGCATTAGTGATATGAGATACCATGCAGACCAGCCTTACCCTGAGTACTTGTCTGCTGACGTATGGAAGACAAAAAAGTAAATATCGGCGGCTACACCACCCTAAAATTCTTTGCATTATCTCTTGGCCTATAGCTACGACATAACTGCGGCGGGTTTTCACGATATGCTGTTCATTTTCGGGCTCCTTTCCGCCTATTCTTCACGCATTCGTTATTGTTCTCAAAGGCGTGAATAACTTCCGGTAGGTGTTTTGACATCAAATCACCACTGCACCTCAGCCATGGTGGTGGAAAGGAGGAATGCAGGTGCAAGGCGTGGGTGCATTGTGGGCGTGTCCGCTTTGACTGGTGCGAGCTGTTCATGACGACGCCAATTGATACACTTTTCTCCGCATCAATTAACCCTTGCACGAAAAATAATTACTGTATTTCCTTACGAATTCCCTAAGCTTGAAAGCTGGAAAGTGCGTTAGAAAGAAATTCCTCAAAAGCCTGAACAAGCTTTGAACTTTATCATGTCCTGGTTCCAGCCCCAAAAATTAATAGATGACGTTCAACCTTTTCGCGAAAGTACCTAAATAGCAATTTTCTCCAAAGAAAATCTAGATGCGATCTTTATATTCAGATGCATTACGGATACGCTAGCAGTCTAAAGGGATGTAGTGCTTCTCTATAGTTTTCCTTTAAGCAAAGGGTAGGTCTACAATATTATGTTGTCTAGTCCTATCTTTTTGTTTGGAACACGCTAAGTTTGAACGCACACTGCGCAACGCTGAGCAACAACCCGGTGACCGCGCTGTGGTTGCCGAGATGCATAGTACGCGAAGGAACACCTCGCCTTCACTGCAAGTGCTACAAAACGCAGGCTGCGCTTGAAAATTTCCCAATTTGGTCCACCAGATAGAAGCTTACCTTGTGCTCTCATTGTCAGGAGAGTTCACAGCTCGAAGTTTTGTGACCAGGACTCTCACTATGTTCACGAGAAATGCGAAGCTCAACTGCGTAAACGAAAATAGAGAGCAGAAACTTAAGTTGGTAGCATGACAACGTACCGATAAAAAGTAAGGCATTTAAAACTCGACTCTGATTCACAGTTTCTTCCTACTTAATGAAAACCCTGATCTGTGATGTTCACCTGCGGAACAGGCCTATAGTCTTAGAAGTTGATGAATAATTTGATATGGTGACAAATGTCCGACGATTACGATACTCGCTAATGCGAAATTTGAGCGCCGCTTTGTGCGTATTTTCAGTTCGCGATATACTAAGGCAAAAAATTTGAGACTAACAATGGCGTGCATGAGCTCAATTTTACTGCTGCGTTGAAGCAAACGCCACGTGATACACAGTTCAGACGCATTTTCTGAGTGGAGCGGACGTCAAATTACAACGCCACGTTCACGCTGTACAATACGAGCGGTATCATCATGGTGAAAACGCATGCATGGCGTTGTCAGAATGAAACAACACCCAGATAGAAGAAATCTTGGATGGCATAAGAATGGGGTAATCTCACAGTGTAAAATGCAGACGACATCGTCAACGAAGGCAAGGCGCAATGTCCCTGCCGTGTTAGGTTAAATGTGCTGTACAGCATACGTATCTTACCGTAATATTGTAGAATGTGGATATGATTAGGCTGTAGCATGTGCAAATTCATTTTTAACCAGTTTTACTGGCCTACACTTCAACGAAGCCGTCCCATAAAGGTGTGGATAGCAAACAACCTACCAGAATTGAGATGCAAACGGGAACGCTGAGTATGTACGTGTACCAGACGTCGTGTTCGACCCAGCACCTGCAAACAGGTAACAGAAAGTTTAGTGAGAAACATTGCAGCCAAAAATACGGCGGCAAATATTGTACTTTCTGTCGTAAATACATTGACACTGCAGTTGATGGACGGGGTGAATGAATCACATTTTTAGAAGCTTCGCAACCAAAATCACAAGATTTACCCATCGCAACAAGTGGAAACCAGTGTCACCAGAACCTTGCCGCTTCCGGCTGTCGGAAGTTTTCAAATGAAATGATATGCTCTCACTATTACATTTCGGGACAATTGTAGAAGGCGAGATGTTTCGCTTGAAGATCTGATGTGTAAAGATATGGAAGTAAAGTTTTTGCATCCAAGACAGCCGTTTCCTTAGCAGCGCTGCTTTCTTTAGCAGTGAATTACCGTTCACCTGAAAGCCGCTGAATGCTGAGGAACAAATAGCTTCAGCTTTTACTGCATTTATGTTTAACCGCCAAGATCGAAGCTAAACAGGCAGAATGAGAGACAAGTACTCACATCCTTGATGCTTCATTGTCTAGGCCACGGGTTACTCCATAACCAATGGCTGGAATCAAAGGAAAACCTGCACGTGCAATAAATTTTGTTGGGAGATGCCATTAGCCGCAGAATGTAGAAGTTCTTGGTATAATAACCATTCATTCACTCGCTGTGCATTTTGCTCTGTAGCTGACTGTAACTGGTTCGCTCATTCATTCACCCACGATTGCCCATACTCTCTCCCTCCCTCTCCCTCTCTCTCTGACACACACACACACACACAAACACTCACTCAGTTATTCTCTCTTTCACACGCACAGGTGCTAAAGCACGCACGTGTACACACACAAACACACACAGACCTGCAATCACGCTTACTCAGCTCAGTCTCTTACACCCCGTGTTTTTTGGCCTGGACTGAAGGCACATTCCCGGTATACTGCTCTTACTACAATCAAAACTTTGTACGGTACGAAAGTAAAGATGAAAAAATGTTTAGAACACTGGGCGTACCCCATCCAATCAGCAAGAACCACTTGATGATGTTGTCCTCGGCGATAAATGCAAGAACTAGCAGAGTGTGCAAATACAGGCCCTCGCAGAACATCCAAAGGTAGTTGCACAGCAGAAAGTACTGCGTCACCACATGCAGAACCTGGCACCATTTCTGCAACAGAACGTCAAAATATCTCAGTAAATGAAATATAGCCTTTAGGAATACGAGGCACTGTTTTTAGACCGGACTCTGCTTATTGCTGCCTTACCGGATTCTCCTCGATCACGTGTGGTTGTGAGATGACGTTGATGTACCACAAAATCCAGCAGAGGTTGTTGATTATGAACGATGTAAACAAATTTTTGTGAATTGTAATCCGCCGGCAGCGTAGTGCCCTGCGAAGAGAAACACTACAGTTATTCTTTAAAGGAAAGGTTAGAACGGGTCAATAACTCTTTCGCATACAATACCGATGAGATACGATAGTGAGATCTAAAGACATATCAGCTTATGCTGTGCAAGATTCTCCATCTCAGTATTCAGGTGTGTTTAAAGGCTACCGACAAATTTGCACACCACCGGGATTTTCTAGCAAATCATCGAATGCTAAGCCAGGAAAAGCGGCGAAATCGCCGACGCTGGCACTGCCCTGCTTATCCAGGTATCTATTTACACTTCGCTAACGCGGCCTAAACGAAACCCTCTCGAGCTCAGCCTGCTCCTCGCCTCTGGTCAGCCAATTAGATAAGAAATACGTTTCAAGGTAGGCAATGTTATTCGCTTCGAAAGCAAACAAAGGCGACCTGCTATAAATGAAGAGAGTATTTCATTGGCCTGCTCAAACAACGCTCCGGATCTCTGCCCGATTATTGCGTCCGCTATTGCGTAAATTTGACGTCAGAAGATTCGAATGAAAACAGATTGGAATAGCGTAACGTTATAGGGTTCCAAGTCTGAGTTGTTTAAAATTCGCTCTCCTATCAAAATATATTTTCGCATCCGCCCTTCAATAACTGATAAACTCTATTAGCTTCCAAATCACGAAACATACACAGTGATAATATTTTGTTGGGGGGGGGGGGGCGTAGGCGTGCTCGCTATCATACAGGCTACCTTGAACAACATTCTTTATTCAAGAAGAAAGGCGAAGGAAAGAGGCAGCTGGAATGCTCGGCCTGCCGCAAATTATTTAAAAGCGTTAGGCACAAAGCTTGTAATTTCGGTGTTCTAAGAGTTTTCAACTTTCTTGGCGTTGATCAAAACAGCCATACTACACAACGCTTTTACGTGAAATAATTAGAAGCATTCTCTCTTCGTCTGTCTGCGTCTTATTTACAAATAAACACAAGTGGATGCATTCGCCCTCTCATTGAAAGCGCCCCAGTCGCCTCTGTACGCTCGAAGATGCCGAATTTTCAGCATTTGAAGTGGATAGTGAAATCAGCGGTGATAGAAATTTGGATAGGGCCTTCAGGCTCAGAAATTAGCGGTTGTTTAGTGTACTCGGTTGAAGCGAGATAGTTGTAATAGAACATGTGCTGAAGAGACCATTTTCAAGCAGTGAATTTAGTTGTTGACGACGATACACGCATAAGCTGTAATGCACATTATCAAATACGACAGTCTGCACAGTTCCCGTAATTCAATTTATGTGCATATTCGGCTCGAATGTGCACCTCCGGCTATATTTTTACACCACGTATGGTAAACTTATTTAGGTGAAAGACGAGCTAGCTTGAAACGAAGTGCTCACCTGAAGTAACAAAATATGAAGATTGATATAAGCAGAGCGACGAGTGATATGGAGTATCCGGTCACGTACAGGGAATTGACCAAGTTCCGGAACTGAAGGAGGAGAGAAAAGATTATTACAATGCGCCACTATTTTGGCGGAAAAATAGAGACATATTTGGCCGAGTAAAGCCTTCTCTTATGCTGTCTAATAGCTCGACACATTTTGATCATTCTTGATTGAAAATGGGCAATGTCGTAATGCTTCCGCCATATTTCCATGTATTTACCGTGTAAACAAGTTATGATTAGGGAAAATCATACGTGATGCATTCCGAAGGCAGGTGCCGGCATGGATGGTCAAACGTTACGACATTAAAGAAGCATGGTAAAACAAGGTGAACATAGCAAACTGAGTAAACACATTAACACGTGGCAAATGTTATAAAAAAATATTTGCGGGCACACAAGGCGAAGCCGTGATGCGACCGCTCGGGCATGAAAATTGGCATGTGTCTTGCGCCCCTTGTTTTCTATTTTGCGGCATCTGTAGGAACAAAGGAACAAACATCCGCAGATGCCCGGTCAGTGTCCTTTCGTGTAGAAGCTGGAAGTTTAGTCGGTGGTGCTTCTTAACTGAATAGGTGGCACTCCCCGGTGGCGGAACAGCGGATAGACAGGACTATTTCGTCTGTCTCCTTCCTATCCTGCCTTTCGCTTCTATCTTTGTTTATATTCTTTCAACTCAGCGCTGGATTAAAAATAAGTTGCAGAAGACAGCGTCAAGCAAATCATTTTAACCTATGCGCAAGGAGCCAGCCACAGTGTTGTCCGGTCGCCGTGTCCTTCGCTGTATCGTGGGCATAGTAGTCAAAACAATGTAGTAGGTGCCACGGAGTATAACGACTTTCTTTTTAAATTGCGCACAGACGTGCTTTCGGTCGTGACTTTCTGAGAAGTCATGAGATCCACACTGCTTCATGTGTAAGAAACTCCGAACAATTGATCACGTTTCTCTTCACTGCTGTGTTGGAGCTTATTCTGGGACGGTTGGCAGTGCACGATAACTAAATATTGTCTGCAGATGCCCATGGCATCTGACATTTATTATTAGGTGATAAATATGAAATACCCCTTGTCCTTATATAACAAAGTGATCTTTACTGTATACATGCAGTGTTCCAGTATGGCTGGATTCTACTGAAATGGAGACAAGGGCAAGCCCGGATGTATTTTCATGATCACATTTGTCCTTTTTAAGATAAAAGAGTAAACAGGGTTATTGTCCTGTGGCGTGGCATACCAACGTAGAACCATTGAAAACCTTTAAAAAATTTAAATGACATGACTAGTTATGATGTTAGTGGTGGTTTTAGGATTTCTTATTCAATAGGTAGGTATTTCTATGCCTACACAACAACGAAACCCGCCCGTCTGTCCGCCTGTCACGTAAGAAGAATTCATATAAATTATTGTGTAAAACAAAACAAATTCAAAGGAAAACGATGGCGGTCGTAGTTTAAAACTTACAACCCCACGCTCAGAAAACGCATGTCTTACCCACTGGACTAAACATCCACGCTTTCAGAAGGTGATCTGGACCATATGAATGTGTTTCATTTCATTTCATTTATTGTCACCTTGAAGGCCCGAAGACATTACCCAAGGGGGGGGGGGGTTAATACAAACACGTGTATGAGTGGTTACGTACAAAAAAAAAGTACCATTGCTGTTTTTGTACGACTTTAAACAATGAAAGAAACATTTCGAATTTGAAGAAGTAACATGGTAATACATACGCAAAAAAAAACTAGGTGGAAGGGTTGGTAAGGGTAAACTATTCCAAGTGGTTTATGATGGGTTCATGAACGATGTACGCTGGGAACAGAAAGTTATTCGAAGTGATTTGATAGGTATTCACGAAATTTTTTGCGGTTAGTACAGGTAACGAAGTTGTCAGGGAGCGCATTCGAATGAACGATTGCATCAGGAAAGAAGGAAGTGGTCATGGCAGATGAGCGGCCGGGTAAAGGTGCTACGGCAGAGCTGTCACTTAAGCGAGAGAATGTTCGCAATGGTCGTTTAGGAAGGTGGTGCCTTGAGCGCGGATTGTAAAAAAAAGAAATGCAGCAAACAAAGACGTGATATGACGCGGTGTGACTTCAGTTTTGGCAGACCTATTGTCTGCTTCAACGAAATGACACTAGTGTAACACTGGTGTAACTAATGTAAGTGACACTAGCGTACCGGCGATACAAAAATTTCAAACCAGAACAGTTTCTGTGAAGGCTTTGTTGAAAGATTTGGTGGTGGTGGAACAAAAGTCATTGCTAGGACCACATGTTAGGCCAATTTGGAGCATTGTCGACATCAAGAAAATCCGAAAACTTAATGCCAGAAACACCACATTCTCGATTTGCATGAGTAGTTGCGGCATACACCTGCCGTTGGGTCCTTCCTTCGCCGATTGAAGTGCCACCGATCTCCGAGGGCTCATCCGCTTCCCGTCGCGCAACACAGACAGATAGGCAGTCAATTAGTTGATAAGGATGATAAGGAGTGACGCAGGGCTACATGGGTCTTATCGCGGTTGATGTTGCTTCGGGACGGATGGATAAGGCGCTCCAGACAGATAAGGTCTCATAATTGACGGGAAAATTATAAGGTCGAGAAACACCGATAAAGGCTGATACTTGTCGGATCAACTCTGAAAAGGCTGATGGGGGCCGTTAATAATTCATAAGGGTGAGATTGAGTCCGATGAGGTCGATAACGACCGATAAGGGGTGATAAGGGTTTACACTGGTTGGATCAATTTTGATAGGATTGATGACACCGGGTTGCGTGGATGTGAGCAAGTGGCACAATGCATGCGCATACTTAGATGACTGCAGTGGAGTTTTCTGTCGTAATTTGCTTGGTAGTGTATTAGTTCTACATAATTATAAACATATCTTTATGCACTTTGTGTCTTGGTTAAATAGTAGAATCAAGTAATTAAGAAAGCAAAGTGACTGAGAGGTAGAATCTTCCACTGGGAGTCTCACTTCTTTTTATATTCTTCAAGAAATTCCCGCAAAACACTCTGACTCTTGCGACGGAGACATCGGCGCCAGCGGGTGTCATCAAACCGATTATAACAGTTGCCCCATAATAGCTCTTACTATAAGAACAGTGTATGACGATTAAGTTAACGTCAAAAAGCACCCATTTTGGGCCGCCACCTTCACACATCAAACACTTCCTGCCAGAAAACTCGATGCAACTGCGTGATATTCACTTCAAGCAACAAACAGTCACTATTAGCTATACTTATTACAACGGAGCGCAAGCGTACGGCATCAGTTGGCCACATAAAGCCCAGACCACACGTACGCCTGAAGACGCGTAAAAGCTCGCGTCCCACGAGCACACGCATGCGCAGACGGTGCGGCATGACTCGTACGCGTCGAAACGCGGCGCGATCCCGGTGAGCTGCTCCGCTGTTATCTCGCGCTCGGACTGCCTCGCGTCGGCATGCCTGGCGACGAAGCTGCGGCGTCGTACAATCAACTCTGAGTGAGGAAAATGTATATAATGCCAGAAAGTGTTTCTTTCTTTTCTCTTTGTGCTGATCTAAGAGCTCCGAAAGTATTACAGTTACTTTATAGATATTGAAGCATATTGAAAAAAACAGTGACTAACAAAATATGAAGTGGCATTTGCTAATGCCTCAGTGAATGAGCCGAGTGAGCGCGCGCTGTCGCGCGTCCCTTGTGCATGTAAGACGCGATTTCTGGCGAGGCACGGCAGGCGCAAGGCGTGTAGACGCCAGCTTGTGCACGTCCGCAAGCGTCCGTGTGGTCTGGCCTTAATGGTTGACGCATGCATATAAACTCTCGGGGGATTGGTGCTCTAAGCTGTTCACAACTTTCTTTTTCAGTTCTTGCGGCTGAGAGCGCGTGAACATTTCATTGCGAAGCCTTCTAACAGGAAGTTTACTAACAAATAAGTTTACGCCAATACCACGATTTTTTATGTTGAACTTTTAGCATTCTTTTAAAGACTATGCAAGCTATTTTGCCCCTTTTTTGCAGAAGTCTTACATAGTGTAAGCTGTATATTCTTGTAAGGCAAGCTCCGCAATAAAAACTATTCGATCGCTGCTTGCAAAAGTGTGGGAAAAGTTTAAGGAGCCGGCGGTAATTTCGCAAAAATGTAGGACTTTTGTTCATACAGTTCAACTGTGTTTGCGAAACCCGGAAGAAAATAGGAATTACGACACATAAATCAGAAAAAAATAAGTATGATACTCCCATAGATTAGAACAATCAGCAGTTCGCGTATTCCAGATCTATTTCACAAAGCCATTCAATTCTTTAGACCCGCCGTGGTTGCTCAGTGGCTGTGGTGTCGCGGGATCGAATCCCGGCCACGGCGGCCGCATTTCGATGGGGGGCGAAAACACCCGTGTACTTAGATTTAGGTGGACGCTAAAGAAACCCAGGTGGTTCAAGTTTCCGGAGTCCTCCACTACGGCGTGCCTCATAAGCAGAAAGGGGTTTTGGCACGTAAAACCCCATAATTTATTAAAATCATAAGAAACCGGGTGTTTAGTGAGGCTGTACTTGCACAATCTCGCGCAAGTTTGTGCTCATGCTGTGTCTTTGAGTCGCATTTAAGTCGAAAGGTCGTCTGCTTGGCGTCCTTTCCATGCACGCGTGACAGGCGCTGTGCAGTGTTCTTGCATGCGCGAAAAGCTCACATCACGTGACGCAGTCACGAGTGCTTTCTGAAAGCCAAGCTCCGCACATTGGTCTGCCTTATTAAGCTAATACTTCTCTGGTTTTGTATTTGTAACTATTTTTACTCAATTGTAACGATTTCTGTAAATTTCTAAGGACTGCTCCAGATAACACTATACATCGCACATCGCCACGATATGATATCACATCTGAGTTGATAGCACACATGCTAGCACATCTGAATTTGAATAGGTTGTTTTTATGTATATTTATTGTTGAAGATCACTACAAAGTGCGCTTTTTTCCCGATCATGAACTTCGATTTTTGGAGCCACTTGGCAACACAATCGGCGTAATCGAACGCATCATTTCAAACCTTAAAGCTTATTCCTCTGTTGGTCCCAATAACGTATGTTCTAAAAACTTGAAGAATTCATTGTCTATCTCTAGTAAAATATTATATCACATTTTCACACAATCTTTATTCCAGTGTTTAAAAGTGGCAACAGAAATACGGCGGAGAACTACGGCCCTATTAAATTAAAAAATTCAATTATGGGGTTTTACGTGCCAAAACCACTTTCTGAGTATGAGGCACGCCGTAGTGGAGTACTCCGGAAATTTCAACCACCTGGGGATCTTTAACGTGCACCTAAATCTAAGCACACGGGTGTTTTCGCCCCCATCGAAATGCGGCCGCCGTGGCCGAGATTCGATCCCGCGACCTCGTGCTCGGCAGCCCAACACCATAGCCGCTGAGCAGCACGGCGGGTTACGCCCTATCTCGCTGACTTACATATGTCGCAAAATACTTGAACACGTTATTGCGTCAAACATTTCTAGGCACCACGATTCGAATAACTTCTGTTTTAATAATCAGCATGGTTTCCAAAAATATTTTTCCAGTAATGCGCTGTTACTGGAATTCGCCGTTGGCTTGCACTTTAACATGGATAATACCCTTCAGACTGTTTGCACATTTGTTGACTACTCAAAAGCATTTGATCGCGTTGCTCACTGCTGCCTCATCACTAAGCTATCTTCTCTTAGACCAAACTGCCTAACGCTATCTTCGTAAGTTACTGTCTTTTCGCAAGCAGTTTACTGCCATCAATAATTTTGCTCCTTCTTGTTCTGGCATCACATCCGGTGTACCGCAGGGCAGCGCGCTAGGCCATTTATTTTTATAATATAAATAATGATCTTCATTCTAAAATTCTCTCTTCCATGCTACTATTTTCTGAGAACTGCATGGTATACCACACCATTAAAAGTCGCGATGACCACCTCATCCTCCAAAAAAGACATTAACCTTGTGTATATCTGATCTGATAAGTGGCTAGTAACGCTGAACTCAACTAAGTGCAAAACAAATTTCATTTAATCGTAAACAGTCACTTTCTAACTTCATGTATTTTATAAACAACGATTGACTGCCGCGTGCAGTGTCAAATAAGAACTCAGGCCTGTATCTTACATCCGACCTTTCATGGAAATCATATATTGCTAACATATCTGCTAGAGCGTCACAAACGCTGTATTACATACTTCAAAATTTGCGTCCTTCCTCAGCTCATTATGCAAATTCGCATATTTAACCTTCGTTTTCTCACACCTTGAATTTGCTTCGTCCATCTGGTCGACTCATCAGGAGTGCTTAACTTCAATGCTAGAAGCCCTGCTAAATAGAGAAGCTCTATTCAGTTCAGGTAACTGTGACTGCCCTTCCAGCTTAACAGAAATTAAGCTAGACATTCCGCTCCAGACGTTGAGTGGTCGACGTGCTGTGTCACTTTTATGCTCAATACAGAAGTATATTCGTATCATAACACCATCTCAAATGGCACTTGACAAACCATTAAGCACATCCAGGCGCCTTCATAATTACCTCAGCACGAAATGCATATTTGGTAAAAAAATATTTTTTTATCTTCGGCTTTGCCACAGGCCACCGCATTTTGGATCTATCTGCCAGATACCATTGTTTCAATCACCAACCGCGAACTTTTCCGCGATAATTTGTATGCGCACTTTACGAACTGAAAATGTGTCGTAACTTTCTTTGTTCTTTTTCATGCTTGTTATCCATATTTTTCTATAATCCCCCATCACTCAATGCTCCGACGGGAGACTGATGTACCTCTGTATAAATAAATAAGTAAGTAAATAAATAAATAAATAAATAAATAAATAAATAAATAAGAAGTATTTCTAACTAGCAGCCGCAAAATCTTAAGCCTTCCGACCTCGTTCTAGAAAAATTATGCGTGGCTCTGCTATCGCAAACAGCACAGACCGGCGGAACTTGGGGGAAGGCCAGTAAAATAGTATCAAAGCGCACACTTTAACTTTTGCTGGGCTTCCCCCCGCTCCACTGATCTCTGGTGTTTGCGATAAGAGAGCCACGCATATATTTTTTCCACTGCGAGAAAGAGGACCGCCGAAGCGAGCACGCGGGTTTTTGGCGGAGATCAGTGACGTCACGCCGCCTGTATCCCCGCCACGCTGCTCCTTCTCCCCCGCTAGGCTCCACCCGCCCTCGCGGCGTCGCTATGCTGCGCGATGCCATTTTTCTACTCTGCTTTCACTCTCTCTCACCTCTCTGCGGACGTCAAGAGAAACCCAGCGAGGTTCTAACAGCACCACTGTAATAGCAAATACATAATTAAATTCTAAGGTATTACGCACTGAAACCTCCGATCTGATTATGGGACACGCCGTAGTTTGGGGCTACACATTAATTTTGACCACCCGGAAATCCTTAATGTGGCCCAAATGCAGGGTACACGAGCGTTATTTGCATTCCGCCCTCCATCGGAATGCGGCCGCCGCGGCTGGCATCAAACTCACTATACCTCGAGCTCAGCCACGCAACTACATAGTCCCTGGGCTAGCGCGGGTAGTAGCTCTTGCTAGAAGCTGGAATCGCAACAAAGTGCCGATGGTTATAGGTCGTGTTTAGCCAAGACGGGAACGCATGGCTCACTTTCGTTACCCTTTAAGGTAAGTAAGCTCAGGAAACGCAAACTTGCCTCGCGAATCGTAAGTTATCTGCCGATGTGCCCAGACTAATTAAAAATCAAGTGACTTCAATCGATTTGCCACGGTGCACGTGTGTAACACGCTGTAAAGCATCCTCGCGCTAAAAATAGTTCTAGGTATTCGTTTTTTTTTTGTTAGTTTCAAGCCTCAGTCATAGCGTGAGCGCATATCTACGCGCTTAAGCAAACAAATATGATTGAGAAAGAAACTATGTGCAAAGAAACAAAATCGTTTAGACGGCGCTAAGTTGTTACTACTGCTCCTAACGCAGAGTCATCTGCGTTTTATTTTTTTTTTTCGTACACGGTGCACACGTTACTTTCTTGCAACTGAGCCCCTGAACCCAAAATGGCAAAGAAAATTAAATCCGCTAGGTAAACACGTCGTTCGCACTCACTGATAGTTTCGTAGAGCCGGAATAATAAGTGGGCCAGAGAAAAAAGTACAAATAACGAAGCGTAGCAGAATGAATCGCGGCTGTTTCGCAAAGCAGGAAGCATTGTATATAAAAAGCTGGAACGACGATGCGATCATTGCGGCACCTTTATTTGATCGATGAACGTCGCTTCAAAGAGGGCCAGAGAGGC
Source organism: Dermacentor variabilis (assembly GCF_050947875.1). Taxonomy (NCBI): domain Eukaryota; kingdom Metazoa; phylum Arthropoda; class Arachnida; order Ixodida; family Ixodidae; genus Dermacentor; species Dermacentor variabilis. The sequence continues at coordinate 202,973,676 of NC_134569.1, read as the reverse complement.
CGGCAGACGCCCACAGTGCAACATTTGGTTCTCGGTTTTTTGATGAACGAGACGATTAATGGTCGGCTTGTATTTGCTAGTATTTGTTCTATATGTAAAACGTCCATCTTGTGCTAAAATACACACAGACACGCAGACAATATAAATAAACATATAAGGTCACACACACGCTACCAGCGAATTCTTCTCCCACATGGCGCACTTATATGCAGACGTGTTCTTAATGAAATAAATTCTCAACTATTTCACGCCTTTTTTTATCCCTCGCGGGTATCCATGAAAGCAAGCACGCTGAGAAGCCAACACAACGCGTGCTGCACCGTCCGTCAAACATATCAATAACACAAAAATAATAGACGCCTCGCGCATCTTTCTATAGATTATCCAACGGTTGCAAAATTTACTGCTTGGAACACGTGGTTATTAAAAGTATGCGGAAGTTTATTTACACGCCACGCGGCTTCCGGGTTCATTTCTCTCGCGTTGTGGCTGCAAAGCGCGACGGCGTCACTGGGTGTTTGACGAACGGGACATTATCTGAAAGCTTTGTTTTCCTTATTGTGTTTTTCATTTCTGGCAGCTTGAATACGTTTTGTTAGAACAACAGCTAACATAACTGCTTCATTGCTTCTTTTCTAAGAGTGCTGTACCAAAGGAGAACCAGCAGGTATCAGCTTTTTTTTTTTTCTGGCTCGCATCTTGATTAGTGTACCAGTAGCACACTCTCTTAAGATACATCGCCGCTTTATCAAGAAGAATTACTTGGCGATACGGGGATAACGCTTTCTCCGTCCTCATGGTATTGCCCGTATTATTCCCTTTGAAATACATGCAAAGCCACCATCGCTCGTAGAGTCTGTGTGTAGCCCGCACATGTTGCCATTGCAAGGTGAAGTGCAGCTGACTATAAGTAGCGCTGAGTAGCTGCAGATAGTCCAGATACCAACTGCACTTTGTCGCAGCAGCATTGCTTCGATGCCTGCAGACGGTGGTGGTAAGTGACGATCGCTTGTTTATTTGCGATATGGCGAACGTTAGACACAGGTTAAGGATTCCGGCGTTGTGACAGTGCTACCATCGTCACGACGCCGTGACGGTGGTAGCGTAAATTTGACCACTTAATGGCAAGAACGGACCGACAAACGAGCACAGAAAGCCCAGTTTAGATCCCGTATAAGTCACTATACATCGCTGAAAAGGCTACATCTACTACCCAAAATTGGCAAAATAATTCTTGCACTGAGGAACACAAATTGGTGAAGATGGCATCTCAGTTGATTTAACTTACAAAAGACTGCTGTACACTTATAGCTCATTCCTTAACACATGTAATGAATGCTTAAAAGGGCAGGCTGGTTTCTTTTGAAAATAAAGGTCAGCGAAACAATTCCCGTCTCTAAACAGGAAACATGCTTCTACTGGATCATTATCGTCCAACATCCATTCGGTCAACACTCGGAAAAGTTGTAGCAAAAGCTTCGTTTTGTAGGCTGAATGAGTTGTCAAGAAACACAGCTGATACACAAAGTAGTAATATGGCTATGGAAGAGAGAATGAACATATTTTTTTTCCGATTAAATATTGTAGAAAAAAGTAATTTACATGTTTAAATTAAATTACCTGCATTAGCTACTGTCATCGACTTCATAAAAGCACGCAATATGCTTAACCACAGTACACTGATGAATTAAAACCCTACGGAATTCGCGGTACGGTGCTAGCCCTATTGACTAACTATAGAACTAATCGTGAGATAAAATCAAGGTCATTCCGCCCTGTGAAGTTCGATGACCAGTGGAGCTGTAAACATCGTGGTTAGAAAACTTGTGGTAAACTATTTCCATCAGTCATTGCCATTTAACATCGACGGTCACGATGGCTTTGTGGTCACTATGAGATACACTGATCAGCATACTCGCAACTGCGGACACATTCTTTGGTAATGTCAAATCGATGTACGTACGCCCGATCCTTGTGGCATCACAAGCGATATGTGTGCTAAACGAAACATTTAAACCACTCCCTTTTCTTGCCCGACACATCCGCATTGAAATTACCGACAATTACCACAGAGTTAGTGTCATCGCAGCTAATTCTCGCAAAGTGAGTAGCCACACTCAAGGAATAATGGCGCAAACGAGCAGTGACGAGTAAGAAAACACGGACCAGCGCAGTCAGCGATCGCCATTGAAGCGAACGCGGTGCTTACAAAGCCGAGTGAAGCCATCGGAGCTGACATTCTTTCAAATCATGCATACAACATAAAGAACAGCATGTCGAAAACTGTCGTCATGAATGGCTCATAGCCCCCTGAGCAATGGCTCTTACCCCTGTAAGCAAGCAGAAAATGCAAGGGCTCATAGCTCGTAATGTTCATGGCTATTTAGTTTGTGTGGGTTAGTCAGGAAACCGCCCACACCCCTGCGGTCGCTGTCGGTGGTTTCAATGCGTATTTGTCGCGACCGGAAAGGGAGCGGATTAGGCGTTTCGTGTTGTTTGCAGACATAGCCTTTGCGATGTCACACCGTTCCGGCCCAATCGACGACCCAGCGTTGTACGTGCATCGATTCGACATTATCAAAGAATGGGTTTGCAGCTGCGAGTATCAGTGCATCTCATAGCGATCACAACGCCATTTTGACCGTCGATGCTAAGTGAAAATGAGGGAAGCAATCAAGCCTTTAGCACAAGCTGTCTTACCACGATGTTTAAAGCTCCGCTGGTCAGCCACCTTCGCAGGGAGGAATGTCATTGAACTTTTTTTTTTGTTTTTAAGTTACATCAACGATCCATAATCTGCTCTTTCCAAAGAATAAGTCTTTACGCATACGATGCTAAGATTATTGTAAGAGTTGGTATGGAAAAGTTATTCTATGAGAAAGCTGCAAGAGCCTTAGGAAAAATTAATATTGTGAATAGATGCAGATATGCGTTTCGATAACATAGCTAATAGTAACTACGTTAAGTTTGCGCCTAAGAACAGTTACTTAGCGTCGAATAACTGTCTTGTAATGAATAACATATCAGTAAAGTGTTACCCGTGCAAACTTTCTCAGTTTAATACATAAATTCACAGCTTTAGTAGCAAACATTTGTTCAGAAAACAACTCTTCGCATGTTTTACAAAAGCTGTTTCCATTAAGGGCTCGTTAACGTTATGCTATAGTTTCGCACATTCTCAGGTTACGCATGCCATAGCAGTTTACAGCCTAATCATCCAAGCAGCGTTGAAATTCCTTAAAATATAGCACTTAACACTGTGCTACGTGCTGTTATTTTCGTAGGAAAAGCATACTGAGTTACCATACGGTTATCGATACTAAGCATACAACCCATCAGAGTTCGCGTGCTCTACAGTATTTTACTGTCAGTTGAAAAACGTTTGTATACCGCTATACAATGACCTTTAACTACGCTGGAATATGAAAAGCGCACATATTCAGTAAGATTTCTTAGGTCGTAGTAAGATTTTCTTAGGTCGTAGCTAAAATTTTGGAACACTTTACCGCATAACTTCGCATCATACGCGTAATTTCATTTCGATAAGCAGCTCGTTCAAATTCACATATTTCACTTAAGAAAATATGTACCATGCTAGCGAAAAAAAAGTTTGCGCATATTTGTGAAACGATTCTCCTTTCAACAAAAATTATTGTAATATCTGTATTCATTTTATTTGTCTTCCATTTCATTTATATTCCGAATATAGTAACAACTGGGCCACTGCTACAACCCTTAAAAAACCTCTGGTATCCTGCCTGTATAAAAAGAGATGCTGTATACCTTGAAAAAAGAAAAAAATTGATTGAGTCATTCATTGCTTCATTAACTGATCATTATTAATTAAGTAATTAATCAACCAATTAATTAATTAATTAAATAATTGGATGATCAAATAATTGATGAATTGGTCTCTACGTCCCAAACGACACAGGCTATGAGAGCCGCAGAATTAGGGTGCCTAGGTTACAGTCTGACTGAGATTCCTTAACGTGGCTGCATAGTTGCGTACACTAGCGTCTTTTTGCATTCTGAACCCACAGGAAAGCGGCCGCCGCCACCGCGGGGTGAATGGGAGCAGTGAGGTAGCCGAACGCCACAGCCTCGTAGCTATTGCGGCGAGTCGGATAAATATTCGAAGTGTTTTGAATTTTACCTTGAATATCAAGGGAAAAATCACATAGCAAGCACGGCACTTTGGTCGCACGCACCTGAAGGTCGTGGGTATCCACGCACGCTGTGTAGTTGGACCAGATAATTCCCGTGATCGGATGACGGAACCATGTGGCATTGGGCGTGCAGAGTTTGTGAGCTTGTCCTTGGTGAGAAGACGAAATGGAATTAACGAGGAATGTTCACGGGGCGCATTTTATCTTTTTCATATGAGTACCCTTCGGGAGAGAGAAGGGGGGGGGGGCGAGGAACTAAAGCTTGCGCTTTTCGACTACGATTTTCGCGTTGCGATTGCGTGCATCTCATGCATTAACAGAGCAAGCAACTCGGCCTTAAGTACGACATATAACTATGCAATATGGAATGAATGTCTACAGTGTAAAAGCGGCACACAGTGGCTCTATTGCATTGAAGGCGCCATTATTCGGCACTTTCAACGGTAATGAAGAAGTGTATTCGTGTGGGCCAGCGAGAAGCAGGGAACCAAGACACTATATAATAAAAAAAAAACATTGCGATATCATATTTTGATTTTGTTATTCTTTGTTTGAAGAAGGCGAGTCATCACTTATCTCTTGTGAGCAACCTTTGGTATTGTAATATGGCCTCGAAGCACGCGTCATTCTAGGACACGTGTCAATATATACAGCTGCGTATAAATTTGATCGAGTATCTCTTTTTTTTGCGCTGAATAGGCTCGGGTGAGATAGAGGCGTGATGGTATTTAGACTGCGTTTACTTACTCGACGAAATGAATCCAGCCACGAACTGTGGGCAGGGGGCGAAAGCAGTCTGACCTGCAGGAGTGTCGTCCCAGCAGTTCCAGCCGTCCCACGTTCGGGGACAAAAGGAATCATTGACGCCTGCAGTGAATAAATTTTACGGTCAACGGCTGATCCTCTAGGCATCCTGACCACCGACGTAAACAGAAATAGTGGGATATAACAACAACAACAACAACAACAACAACAACAACAACATCAACAGCAACAAGAACAACAACAACAACAATGAACTTCTTACTTCGGTTCACCGTGTACACGGCAGATGGAAGAAGATTGGGTAAAGGTGCTCTGCGACATCTGACAAAAACACAAGCGTTACCCTGTTCCGGAAATGGCTTGAGAAGTACGTGCTCCAGGCAATGCTTGAAGTGGTGGATCTTCTGCTCCCACATCCAGTTTTCCCCACGCGGTGAACTCTGCTCCCAGGGAACGTACTCCCCGATTTCGTCAGCAATGTCCCACAGAAGTTTTAGTTCTGGGTCCTAGGATAAGGAGACAAAAATTATACGTTAGGTCAGCGCTTTCTTCCAGTTTATAATAGTGGACGGACACTAAAATTATGCTGGTTGAGATTTTCGAAAGCCTGCGAGGAAACGGAAATGCCGCATCACGAAGAGCCGCATACGTTCTTGTGAACTTCTTCATACTAGGAATTTCTCCCGATACGGGTGAGAGAAAGTTGAAATCTGTAATGTCGTCACCAATAACGACCGTGCCTTTGGTTTATTCAGGCTGCCGCATTACGATGAAACGTATCTCGATTTGGAGCACCACCGAGCTAGCACTTCGGAGTTTCAATTTTCCGCAATGGTAAATTACAATGGCCATTTATGGCGCTTTGCTCCACTATTTCCAAGACAGAATTGAAAATACGAGGAACTTCTCGCACCTGCACTAGAAAACTCGAGTCACAGCCAATATTTCTGCGTTTTCAAACGGCTTCGACACCACATGCGTGAATGTTTCTTGCCACAGAAAGGTTTGTGTATGCAGCTTCCTGCTTTTTTCTTTGCATTCTTTCAGAAGTTCGGCTAAGGAAGATGTAATTCACACGTAGAAAAAGAATTCCTGAATGTGTACAAGGACTCGAAATTTCCAAAATAATTCGAATAGTCTAGCATTCAATTCGAAATTCGATTCAGGAATGAAGTAGTCAGATCTATCGCCCACCCATTTCAAACCGAGTGTGAGGTATAACAACACTTCTTGAGCCTACAGAAGCTGCACGATAGTTCAGTGGCTGTGGTACTCTGCTACGAGGCTAAGGTCGTGCATGCAATGCTTCGCCGAGGCAGCCGCTTTAGTATGGCGTCGGACAATGCCGAGTCGCTCGTACAATAAGACTTGGATGCACGTTATATGACTCCACGGAGTCAAAAGTAATACGAGGTTCCTCAATACGGCATCCCTTGTAACCTGTCTGTTACTTTAGGACGTGAAATCCCATAATCTACTTTCATTGAATTGAATTCTGAGCTTTTACGTGCCAAAACCGCGATATGATTAGGAGGCACGCTGTAGTGAGGGACTCCAGATTAATTTTGACCACCTAGGGATCTTCAACCTGCCCTGAATGCACAGCACACGGGTGTTTTTTGCATTTCGTACCCCATCGAAATGCGCCAGCCGCTGCCAGGATACAATCCCATGACCTCGTGCATAGCAGCAAAATCATCACGGAGGGTCTTTAATTTCATGTTGTAGTCTATAGGAAGGAAGCTCGGTGCAGGTTGTGAGTGCTCCGAAAAATCTGGGGAAGGGGAGCCACAGTTGTTATGGAGAGGGACCAGTTGCTGAACGAACACGTGAAGTAGCTAAGCTGTGCTCGAGGTAATAAAAAATTGTGCTTCCCTTTAAGACTGGCCACAAACTTCTAATGATATGTACATCTCGTAATCATGTCTATCTCCTGATTGGTATTTGCAGCGCGGACTAAGTACACACTCATACAAAAAAACAAGAAGGATGAACGAGCGCTGAACAGCGCTCGTCCAATCTGCTTGCTTATTTCTGTGTGAATGTTTAAGTATGCGCTGCAAACATGAATGCGAGCTCGACCAACCAACTAGCCTGCGTCAGCCCATTGATAGTTTTCGAAGTTTAAGCAAAGTAGCTTACGAAGCAACTTATCTCACCGTGTCTGATTCCCTTCAAAACAATGTGCGACGCTCCTTCACTGTCTGATGACCTACTGTTCCTGTGTTTCTTACTGTCATTGGCCCGACGCACCAGAGCAAAGCAACTTTGACGTATTTCTTATTTGAAAGTTAAAGCTCCTCAGCTGACCGAAAACCTATTTTTGGGGGACACTACGTGTATAAAACATCTTGTATTTCACATCGTTTAGAAATGAAAAAAAGATATTCAATATTCGGTTGCTTGTCCCAAAGCTGTCTTTCAGCAACAGTCCTAATCAATCTCATTCGAAAGCTTAGCTATTGAATGAAGCTGATAGACTACAAGAACCTATATTCGAAAGCGGACACCAGATAAAGATAAACAAGTACACATATAAATGTCGATTATCGTTGTTTGAACAAGACCATGAAGAAATACGGATACCCCTTCCCACGGACAGACAACGCATTGAATCGGCTCTGCAACGCTAAATACTCCTCGTCGATGGATCTCAAGACTGGCTACTAGCAAATAGAAGTCGACGAGAGGGATCAGGAAAAGACCGCCTTCATCGCGCCAGACGGCCTCTGTGAGTTCAAGGCTTTGCCATTTGGACTGTGCTCTGAGTCTGCAAAGTTCCAGCACGTGATGGACAGGGTTTTAGCAGGATTGAACTGGCAGACCTGCCTCCTTTACTCCGATGGCGTCGTCGTCTTTGCTGGACATTTCGACGATCATTTTATGTGGGTTGCGACAGTGCTAGGTGCCATCAAGACATCAGGGCTCACTCTGAAGCCGAAAATGTGCCGCTTCGCTTACGATGAGCTTCTGTTCCTAGGCCACGTCATCAGCAAATCTAGAATCCGCCCCGACCTACAGAAGGCAGCTGCCGTCGCAATGTTACAGCAGCCCGTCGACAAGAAATCAATGCGTAGACTCTTTGGCATGTGTGCCTACTACATGCGCTTGGCCAAGGACTTTTCGCGGACGGCTGAGCCTTTGACATATATAACTAAATGTGATGTCGAGTTCAAGCGGAAAATGCCGCACGCCAACGCATTTCAAGAACTCAAACGGCGCATGCAGTCGCCACCGGTACTCGCGCACTTCGACGAGGACAATGATTATAGAAATCGACATTGACGCCAGTAGCCAAGGCCTTGGAGCCATCCTATTCCAGAGAAACGATGGATTTTAACAGGTGAAACCTTACGCTAGCCGGTCGCTGTCAAAAGCAGAAGGCAATTATTATACGACGGAAAAGGAATGCATCACCATAACTTAGACTATAGCAAAATTCCGCCCTTACCAATAAGGTAGGCCGTTCGAAGTCGTCACCGACCATCACGCGATGTATTGGCTAGTGAATTTGAAGGAACCTTCAGTACGCCTAGCGCGGTGGAGCTTCAGTCTGCATGAATATGATATCACTGTAATCTACGAGTCCGGACGAAAACACTCTGATAGCGACTGCCTGTTTCGCGCTCCCATGTACTCGGCGTCCCATGATGACCAAGACAAGGACGCAAACGACAAAGTCGTTTGCAATAAGGGCAAACGACTTTACCGAGCAGCAGCGAGAGGACCCGGAGCTCAGAAGCCTTGCTGAGTACTTGCAAGGCAAGAGCGACTTGGTCCCTAGGGTATTTAGGCGCGAAATGTCTTCGTTTTTCTTACAAAACCACGGCCTGGTGAAAAAGTTTTCGCCAGCCCGCGTAAACTACCTTCTCGTTGTGCCCGTAGCACACCGGTCAGAAGTCCTGCACGCCTTTCACTGTAATAACACAGCCGGGAACCTCGGGTTTTGCCGTACGCTCGCAAGAATACAAGAGAAGTGCTATCGGCCGCCCCTGATAGCTGACGTCACCCGTTACATCAAGACGACTCGAGCCTGCCAGAGACGCAAGACACCACCGACAAGGCCTGCGGGATTACTACAGCCCATTGAGCCTCCTTGCCGACTGTTTCAGCAGATCGGTATGGATTTGTTGGGGCCCTTTCCGACGTCAACATTTGGAAACATGAGTAAGAATGGGGTCGGATTTTAATATGCCTAGAACCACGATAATAAACTGGAAAGGGAACAAGAGTTGAAAATCTCCAGTCAGTCTCTAGGATGTGTGAAGGAGTAGGTTTACGTAAGTCAAATGTTCACAGGAGAACCTGATCATCAGAAGGAAATTTACAGAATAATAAAGATGGGTTGGACTTGCATACTGGAGACATTGCCAGATCGTGACTAGGAGCTTACCATTGCCATTGAAAACAAAGGTGTACAATCATTGCATTCCTATCGCTGCTAACATAATTGGCGGAAACTTAGAGGTTGGAAAAGAAGCTCAAGAACAAGTTAAGAGCCGCGCAAGGAGCGTTGGAACGAAGAACGTTAGGTGTAACGTTGAGAGACAGGTTGAAAGTGGTGTGGATCAGAGAGAAAACGAGAATAGCCGATAGCCTAATTGGCATTAAGAGAAAGAAATGGAGCTCGGCCAGCCCATGTAATGTGTAGGAATGATAACCGGTGGACTATTAGCGTTACAGAATGGCTGCCAAGAGGACGGAAGCGCAGTCGAGAACAGGAGAAAACAAAGTGGTGCGATGAAATTAGGAAATTCGCTGGTGGAAGTTGGAATCAGTTGGCGCAGGACACGGGCAATTGGAGATCGCAGAGAGAGGTCTTCGTGCTGTAGTGGACGTAAAATAGGTCGATGAAAGTGATGAAGGTGATGATTATGATAATGATGATGATGATATTAAAAACGTTTGAATTTGATTTCATTGGGTAAATAACCGTTTTGCCAGACCTACGCTTTTATTTTGCTTCTCATTTGCTTTGAGTACAGACGTACAGAAGCAGAGGCAGATAGGTTAACAAAGGTAGCGACCAGTTTACTGTCCTGCGCTTCATCTGAGCTGCGGCTGCTTTCAGCACAGTGAATAAGTGCCACGTCTGAAATATGCCACCAAGATCCTCTAGCAGTTACAGTTACACCAGGCATGAGTCGTGCTACATATTGTGAAAAGTACTTACGGGGTTCAACTTAGTTGTGCAATAGCCGTAGTGTGCGAGTGGGCCTTTCCAAGAACCCTGTGTTAGGCAATGGTAGAACGCCGTGCCTGCGAAGGGGTAAGAACAGCAGCAAGTGAACAATTACGTGAACAGCCAGCCTATTTTTGTCAGCATCCAAGCAGAACAGTCAGTTTTTGTACTGTCAACATGCGTATGCCAGCACGACTTGCCGGAGTGCCATAGCGAATGGCCGCAGAGTCGCGCTACTTTCTTCGTGAAGTCCAACGACATTATGTTGCGAAAGCTTGGCGTCTTCATGCTTCATGGTAAATACCCCCACATTCAGCTCTGTAGATTCCGGCGTATGTAAGTACATTCAGGCATCAACAAATTTAATTTTTTTTACTAGTTCGGTAATTTCATTGCTTCTCACCCGTCAGAAGCTCCAACAACTACGGCCGCTGTCGCCGATATCTGTTCTGATTGGAGAGTATAATGAGATTTGCTTGCCTGTGAACAAAATCTATTGCAATGTGCAACTTCAAAATAAAAAAAAAACTGAATCACATAACTCATGTTCCTAGTGACGTAAGTTGCGAGCAAATACAATATGCGCCTTTTACGGCCTCCCGGAACATACCCGAGAGCATCAATTCGTATTTTTGCATTTCTTTATATGTGACAAACGAGCTAGGTTCATTATGTTTAGCACCCGCCGTGGTTGCTCAGCGGCTATGGTGTTGGGATGCTGAGCACGAGGTCGCGGGATCGAATCCCGGCCACGGCGGCCGCATTGCGATGGGAGCGAAATGCGAAAACACCCGTGTACTTAGATTTAGGTGCACGTCAGGTGCTCGAAAGAACCCCAGGTGCTCGAAATTTCCGGAGTCCTCCACTACGGCGTGCCTCATAATCAGAAAGTGGTTTTGGCACGTAAAACCCCATCATGTTTTATTATGTTCAGCCGTACAAAACACACATCCGTAGATCATTTACAGTTGTTAGTTTAGAGAGGACAACACAAAGCAGACAACCTTACCACCTCCGACGCCAGATGACGCCTTTCGAGTGCAGCCGAGTTTCTGAATGACCATAGGATAGGAAGGAAGAAGTTGGACTAGTCCACTGCAGTACGGAAACCTCCCCCTGGGACTTCCAATTACCCCAGTCTTGCACTAGCTGGTTCCAAGATGCGCCTGCAAATTTCCTAATTTTATCACCGCACCTAGTTTTCTCCCGTCATCGACTGCGCTTCCCTTACCTTGGCACAAATTGTGTAACTCCAATGTTTCACCGGTTATCTACGCTACGCATTACATAGCCTACCCAGTTCCAGTTCTTTCTCTTCATATCAACTAGAATATCGGCTATCCCCGTTTGCTCTCTCAACCACACCGCTCTCTTGCTGTCGCTTAGCTTTACCCCTAACATTTTTCGTTTAATCGCTCTTTGCGCGGTCCTTAGCTTGTTCTTAAGCTTCTTCGTAAGCTTATAAGTTTCTGGCTGTATGTTAGCACTGGTAGAATACAATGATTGTACACTTTTCTTTTCATCCACAATGGTAAGCTCCCAGTCAGAATTTCGTAATGCCTGCCGGATGCACTACACTCATTTTTATTCTGCAAATTTCCGTGTCACGATCAGGGTGTATGACGAGTAATTTACATAGTTACACGTACTCCTCTACAGACTCTAGAGGGTGAGTAGTGGTCCTCGATTCTTGTTCCCTCGCCAGGCTCTTGAACATTGTCTTCTGCATATTAATGTTCAACCTCACTGGTAAACTTTCACGGTCGAGGTCCTCAACCATTTCTTGCAATTCGTTCCTAGTTCCTGTCCTGGCTGAACAGGACATTGTCATTTTCAAACCGAAGGTTGCTGAGGTAGTTGCCGTTGACCCTCACTCCAAAGCCTTCCCAGTCTAATAGCTTGAATACTTCTAATCTGCCTGCAGTGTCTAGCATTAGAGACATTGTGTCTTCTTGCCTGACCCCTTCCTTCATAGGCTACTTTCTACTTTTCTTCTGGAGAACTAAGGTAGCTGTGGAATCTTTGTACATATTTGCCAAGATAGTCCTGGACACCTCCTGTACTCATTGATTACGCAGTGCCTCTGTGGGAGGCGGCACGTAGACGTAGCCGCCGTAGCCGCGGTTCATTTAGGCCGGCCAACGATGGTGCCGCGGGATCTCGGGAGCGGCAGGTACCGCGGTCGCTCAGGTCGATCGCGCTAGCGTGTTCTGTACTCTCGCACTACCTCAACGCGAGTCGTCTTCTTCGCCGACATTGGAGGCGATAGTCGCGACGCTACAGCGCCCCCTCCTAATGCAAAGCGCGACTCAAATATTTGTAAAAGGCGTGGGTGCAGGAAGAAGAGAGAATACAAGTCTATATACACCAGAGGCAATTGGCAGCGTCGGTTAAAAAGTCCAGGGAAAGTCCGCGTTGTGGCAAAGGGCACAAATAGCTCTCTAGTGGTCGTGGCTGAGAGTGTCTGGACACAGGGCGCATTGTCTTGTGTGTTGAGGGCGTCCTCTTGCGTTGTCGACGTACGCGCCCAGTGCGGTGCAACTCGGCAAGCGGAGTTTAGGCATATTCGCCAGGTCTTGGCGCGTGCCGAGAGTTCAGGCCGCTGAGGGGGACAAAGCTGAAGACACCGTCGCCAAACGGCGTGCAATGGTGGTAATGGGGGACAACTGGGAGTGTCGTGAGTGTGCCTTGTTGCCCTTGCTGATTCATGCTGTGCTACCATTTCAGGTGCAGGTACGGTTATACAGGGAAACGTAGTGTGACGACCAGCAGCACCTTGGTCTCGAGATGACGTGGTCAGTCCTAGCGCGGCTCGTTTGTGGCGTTATTTGCCAGTGCATTCGTCAGATGGCCTACGGAAAGCAGATTCTGTCGTTGTTGGTGGTATCGGGTTCATGCAATCTGAGAGAGATGTACCAGGCAGCAACAGCAGCGTAGGTTGTGAGCGTGGCGCAGCCTCAGTGAGGCTGTAGTGCGAAGTCACGACCTGCTGCAAGTTGTCGTAGATGTCAGGGCCTGGTAGAAGTCGAGCTCCGAAAGAAGGCCGTCTGGCCATCTGCTGGGGATGGTGCGTGCTTACGATCGGCACGGGCGGACGCAGGCAATATGGGACGAGAAGACATGGAATGACTCGGCGGTTCAAATGCCGAGAGCTGTTGTGACTGAGCGCTCGAAATGGCGTGAGCAAGGACGGCTGCCCGCAAGTCATTGTGGAAGTGGCAACCGGAGCCTGAAACACAGCCGGAGCCTGGAACCTTGTTCATATGGAACTGGCTGTCCAGCTGGATGAACCATATGTCCGGCATGTCCATGTAGAATTCTCGGACACCCTACAACCGCGGGACGTCTGCCAGACCGCGTGAGGGCAGGTCACTCTCGCCTTGGTAGAGTCGGTGCGTTGATGCTGGCTTGACTGGGCTCCGTCGTCCAGTGTCATCAATTTGCAAGAGGAGGTGTGAAGGTTTAGCCGCCGTGGCCACGGTTTATTCAGGCCGGCCAGCCGTGGTGCCGCGGGTTCTGGGGATCGGCAGCTAGAGTGAACGCTCATGTCGAGCGCGCTAGCCTGTTACATATTCTCGCGCTACCTGCACGTGAGCCGTCTTCCTTCTTCATGGGCTCTGGAAGCGATAGTCACGCCGCTGCACCTCTGATAGATGGTTTCACTCGGGCAATTTTGCCAGTCGCCAAAGTATACAGCAAAGCTTGCGCGTACCGATACTTTCGTGTGCACCTTTGCCTCTTTCCTTCCTTTCAACGTACCACACACAACACGCCCAAGAAGAAATGACAACACTGTAAATATTAAGAATAACATGCTATCAGAGTCAATACGTTAGGCGTCATTAGACATTTCGAACGCACGCATAGCATTAAAGAGGCTTCAAGCAAGAGGCATCACGTATTATCGCCATTACCAAGTATAGCTTGCAGTCGCGAGTAAAAAGTGGATTATTATTATTATTATTATTATTATTATTATTATTATTATTATTATTATTATTATTATTATTATTATTATTATTATTATTATTATTATCATCTGTTTTGAAAACATATAGATTTGAAAATAGAAGGAAAATGAGGAGCAGGCTGGCAGCTGCCACTGGAGGGGGCACGACGACTACCTACTCTTCCGAAAGGAGGAGACAGAAACATACAAATGGAAGATAGGAAGAAGGGAAGGAAAGAGGAAAAAAAGAACGAGATGAAAAATGTAAAAGAACACAGTAGAACACAGCGTACAAGTTAAGCACAGTAGGACCCGTCCGCTGCAGGTCACGCTACTAAAGAATGTTAAATAGAAGAACTTGTGTCTGAGTTACAAACGTGAACTTATGTTAGTTAATTCTAGAAAAGTAAGGAGAACACGATGATCCTGATCGCGTCGAGAGGCACAGCTACTGGGCTCGTCGAGTGTCGTACACCACAGGCTAAGGAGATTATAGTCCCTCACTAGCTACATGCGTTGCGCACTGAAAGCGCGACACTCCAATATCAACTAGGTGCTGAAGTGTCTGGCAGCAACCGCAAGACGTACATAATGGACTTGCCACACGTCCTTGTTTGTATAAACGTTTAGCACATATTCACACAGCCAACAGTTAGATTAAATAGTTGCGCTCTTGTGCGACGAGACAAGCCTCAAAGGCGAACACGGGGCGGGAACGTTCCATTTGCGACGCGCTAGTCTGGATGCTGCTTGAGGAGGAGGCGACGTATCAGCAGACCAGCGCATCAAGCTTGCATAAGATTTCAAGGCGGACACAGTTATGAGGGCAAGTTGAAGCCAGCCGATCAGCCTCTTACTTTCCGGCGATGCCTACGTGTGAACGTATCTATTGAGCAACGACAGATACCCCACGTGATGAAACTTTGTTTGCAGAGTCAGCAGTTCTGCGCACAATTGGACAACCAATCTGACTGCGTTTTAATCAGTTAAGTACAGCGCGGGAGTCCGCAAACATGGCAATATTCTATGCGGTCAACGCCTCTTGCACGTATTTCAGTGCAACATTAATCGCTGCTAGATGCGCAGTTGTCGACGAGGCCGGATTGGCTATATGAAAGATACGTCGTACTTGAGTCGAAGGGCAGAAAAAAGCTGCAGAGGCGCGTTGACCGTCACTATCTACAGATGCATCTGTGAATACTTGAAGATAATCTGGAAATATTTCGAACATGTGGCCTTGAGCCAATTGGAATACTGCCGAAACAGGCATATCAGACTTTTTGTGTGCGTAAGGGTTTGTGAGGTAAATGGGGAATGTGTTTTTTGGTGATATTTCTCGGAGGCGGAGGCGTAACTGAAGCGGCATGTTCAGAAATGTCAGCAATGTTCATAAATTATGCCGCCATGTTTTCCATGCGAGAAAACGGGCGGTGAATTAGACAATCAATGGAGCGATTGACCATTCGATGGGCGGTGCAGACGCCCAATGAGATATAGAGCTTTCTGGGGCCTTATAACCTAAAATTATTTCAATATATTTTTATTCCAATCTCCTGACGTCAAATTTGCGTAACCGCCAACGTAAGCATCGGGCGGTGACCTGCAGGGTTGCCTGAACACAGCAATCAAACGCTCTGCTTGTTCATAAGAGGTCACTTTTGTTTACTTGAAAAACGAATAACATTGCCTACACTGAGCGTTTTGTCTTATCTAATTGGCTGACAAGAGGCGACGAGCACGCTCAAGCGGAGAGTGATACGATGGGGCTGGGCCACTGCACTGAAAATCGATAAACGGATGAAGAGGGTGGTGCCGGCGTCTTTGACTGGTTCGCTTTCCCTTACTTATCTTGCGGTGGCTGGCCAAAAATTGCGGTGTCGTGCAACGGCAGCCTAAGAATGACGCTAAAACGGTTCCTCAGCAAAGAAGAGTTGGCAGAACGAGAGCATAAACATGCCGAAAGTGCTCGAAAACGTTACACGGCCACGCAAAAAGGTTTACTATAGGCCAGTAAATCCATGCTCTCCGGCACATGCGAGTAGCCAGTGCATGAGCGATCGGCGGCAGCCATCTTTTATTCCTTTCGGAAAGGTACAGCCTGCGGCTATTCAGAAGAAAATTCACTTTTGTTCGGCATATTAATGCATCTTTAACGCTTACACGTCACTTTGACGCGGTGAGTTCTTGTGGTTTTGTGACGTTGCGTAATAGGCAGGTGAAGTGGGTGCAGCCCGAAAACTTTTCACCAATAGCCCAGGGCTAATGGTGAAAAGGCGTCGAATCAGAAATAACTATTTTTCTTTTGTTCGGTGAAATCATGCATAATCAGTGTGTAGACGTTATATCAGATGGGGAGCTATCGCTGTTTTCGTGACGCTGCGTGACATACAGGTGAAATGGGAGTTGTCCAAAAAGTTTTTGACCAATCGCGGAGGGCTGACGGCAGAATCGGAATAGAAAAGTTTGAAACAGTTTTTCGTTGCAGCGCCCCTGGTCTTCTTGCAGCCTCAAAAGCCTCAAAGCCTGGGCTTCAGTGAGTAATGCTACAGACTGCGTCTCCCAAGGTAATCCAAACACTAGTCGTAGGCCAACTCGATGATCTTCTTCTAGTTGGGCCATCAAACTAGGTGGTTTTAGTAACGCATACATCATTCCTGAGAATGCAGATGACTGGTACACCTGCAGAGCTGTTTGCGGTCGCAGCCAGCGCCTCTAGCAGTCAAGGCGGACACAAACTTAAGAAGGGATTGCAATTTGCGTCGTACAAATTGAACGACAGGATGCCATGAGACGCGACCGTCCACAATCAAGCCCAAGTAACGGCGTCGTTGCACCCAGCTCATCGGTGTTTCGTCAGTGCACATTCGGCTCATAGTTCGATGAGCGTGTTGTCCATGGATACATGCTATTGCAGCCGACTTTGCAGGTGATATCTGCAGACCAACTTCAGCCAAGTACTCCGAAGTCGCATTCAGAGCTATTTGCAAGCTTGCAGGAAGCCGCAAAGCAATGTGCGAAGGGCTGCTTATCGACAGAGCTATATCATATGCATAGATAGCTATCCACACTGGTAAGTCACGTCCCAAGGCAAGCGGCTTGGAAGTGCGGCGATTACGTTGCTAAAAATAAGTGACGATAAAACGCTGCCCTGTGGGACACCGCACTTGAGAGGAAGCTTTAGCTCGCGCCCAACTCCGACGCGGCCTATTCAAACACATGTAAAACGCAAAAACGTTTTTCTGAGATAACCCCTGGACTGATTTTAATGAAATTTGTTGCATTTGAGAGAGAAAGTTAAATTCTAGTGACTGCTGGAAGCGGAATTTCGATTTAGGGCCTGCATTTTGTTAAAAAGATTTTCAAATATTCAACCGTTTGAATACAATAGAAACACGATGCTTACAAATTCATAGCTCTGCATCAAGAGCAGATATTGCGGTTCTATAAACGGCATCAATTAGATCATTCAAAGCGGAAAAATTCAATATCTCATTTTACATCCCACGTGAATTTGTTACGTTGGTTACAAGGGTTCTGCGGAAGCTGTATTTCCGTATTACTATAATTTTTATATTCATGTGTAACATATCAATTATGTCTGCTTTAGATGTACTATTAGATGCAATTCACAGAATTGTGGTATCATTTTTTATTGTTGAGTTCTAGAGTAGCAAACACGACAGCTTCGTTTTTTGAAAATTTTCTATATTTGCCAATTTTTATTAAAATATCGACGACCTAGCTCAGAAATTCAAAACCA
This sequence comes from Dermacentor variabilis, assembly GCF_050947875.1. Taxonomy (NCBI): domain Eukaryota; kingdom Metazoa; phylum Arthropoda; class Arachnida; order Ixodida; family Ixodidae; genus Dermacentor; species Dermacentor variabilis. The sequence continues at coordinate 202,955,851 of NC_134569.1, read as the reverse complement.
ACAATCACTAGATCTCAAATTTTTCTTTTAAACGCAACAAACCTCGCCAAATTTGGTACAGTGGTTGCCGAGAAAAACGAAATCTCCTTTTACATGTATTTAGATAGGAGCACTCGACCTAAAGCTTCCTCTTAAAAGTGCGGGATTCACTTGTTATATTCCTCCAACACGCACTTTCATCCGGTGCTCCGATAGAAAATTGTGCACAAAGCGGAGCAGATGACCCCAAATTGCCGCGGTTCCAAGAGCTATAAAATAATCGCCTTGTGTGAAACCAAGTCGAAAGCTTGCTGTATGTCTAGGAAGAGCATGTAGGCAAAATGCTTGTTTCCTCCAGTAAATTCAAGCGCTGAAACAAGGTCTGAAATGCTGTCCAGAGCTGAACGGTGGCGACGAAAGCCACTGATGAAATCAGGGGAAAAATTCAGCTTCTGTTGCCTGACATCTAGGTGAAACAGGACCACACGCTAACTTCAAAAAGTGAATGCAGGTCCCCCGAAGTAGATATAGATCAACCAAAGTAAAACGCCACACCTCTGCGCTTTGAAGATCGCTTGTATTCAAATTGAGTGTAGTCTCTGAGCTGCTGATAATGTGTTCCCATATCGTAGTAGCGCATTTACGCTAACAACGTAAAATGAGGGTACCACGAAACAGCAAGGACGGACAAGAAGACACATCACACGCGCTATTCCTGTCTGCACTTTTTCTAGCTTGTTTTTTCGCGCTACGTTTACTTTACCATGGATCTGTACCGACTTGCCCAATAGTCAACCTTGCTACACTAACAACCACCGCTGCGAAAGCAAAGGAACAAACTTGGAGGCGTCCGAGAGCTGCGGTAGATGCATGCAAGTACGCGCGATTTTTAACGATGGTATGCAATACGATCATCATGTGGTCGTCCCGAGTTTCTGCTTTTATGAAAAGAAAACCATATGCGTCGCAGCACAATTTGCTTCGCTGCAAGTGCAGAAGCTAGGGTTCATAATGAGCGCGTGTACTTGCTGCCACCAGCTGGTCCGATGATGATGCGTTGTTTTATCTTAACAGCCTCGGGTCTTTTATTACCTTCCTTTTAGAGGTAAAATTAATGGTCGTGGAAGGCTGCTCGGGTTCATTACGATGACACCGACCACTCTGCTAAAGCATTCTTGTGAGTTCTCTGGAATAACTCATTCAGTCAGGAAACTAACGCGGGCTGACGGCATAAATTACGTTAGCGTCGCGATCAAAGGCACTCGTACAGCGAAAATTATGTTTCATCGTGGTAATGTTGTGCAGGATAGAAAGAAAAGTTGCAGTGGGCGTAATACCAAACAGAAAATGCACGGTTAGCCGACTATTTTTGTATGATATTTCCTTGTGCACAGGGGCAAGGCAATCATATGAAAAAAAAAACATACCCGATCTCATTACGAGCACTTAACTCCTCGTAGTGCACCTCACGCCTCGTTTGCTCCGTCGCGAAGCTAACTGAAGTAAAACCCGCCCCCCCCCTTCCTGCCCCCCTCCCCCGCGTAAGCTGACGTACATCAGACACTTATACTGCAAGCGAGGCTGCCTGACATGAAAGGCTGTGGCTGTATTTTCTGTAGTGCTGTCTATTCTTTCGGGCGCGTCCTTTATCGCCTGCTGTAAATAATACAACTGTATTGTTACGATTCGCACCTCTCCTTTGCGAAATTTGGAACTGCAAGAAAAAGCAGACATGAAGGCGCAGCAATGCAAACAAAACGTAAAAAATGGGGTCTTACCTGACAAAACCACGATCTGAATATGAGGCACGCCGTAGTGGGAGATTCCAGATTAATTCTGACCACCAGGGGGTCTTTAGCGTGCACCCTATGCAATGTAGACAGGCGTTTCTGCAATTCACCCCGACAGAAATGCGGCCTCCGCGGCCGGGATTTGATTCCACGACTCAGCACGAGGTTGTGAGATGCAAGGATGCAAACGATGCAGACATTGCTTTAGCAGAAACCGCTTTCATGCTGTTGAAACAATTTCGGATTCGTCGAAGCGACAGTGCATGCTCTTAAGGCCTGAAGACCAAGTTGTTCCTGCAGGACCACTGGCACGATGCGATAACCACAGCTCACCTGAAGAATTTACAACTCCAGGTAGCAGAACAGGACACGGCGCTCGGGCCACAACACCTCGTGCGGTCGGTGGCCAGCAGTGCCAGCCGTCGAACCTCCAGTCGCAACCGGCTGCAGTCGGGTGAGAAGCAGAGGCAAAAAGTGCGAAAGTCAGTCACAGTAGTAAATGGCACTTTATGGTCGCATTCAGCTTTCACTGCCGTCTCGACTACATACAATCTCATTTCTTACGGCAGTTTTTCGCTACAGACTATAAATACGTAACCCTACAAAGCGGGAACAATAAGCAGACTCACCAGACTGCAAAAAGGAGCAGCCACATATCGTGGAAAAATGAGTCCGCAAAACAGGTATGCATTGTATTGAGATGGCGGTTATATGGATAGTCACGGTGAAATTTAACCATCAGGCTTCGCCATTGCTATTGGCGTAGTGGTCCGTAAGAACACTTCGGCATGGTAAATATATGCTAAACTACTCAAATGCCAAAGGTGCTCTGACCAGGTTTAACCGGTCTTTACCGATTTATCCGTGAGAGCTTTGGATTACAGCACGTGAAAAAGAGAGAGATGAGACATTTCATTGTGAGCCTACGCGTCTTATTTTAAACCATTGAAACTTTCAAAAGAGTATTACTACTCAAGTGCCTAAAGTGATGTATTTTTTCTAGTCCCGGCGCCTGTGCTCATGACAGACCTAATATTTCACTGGGCGCTGACTAATGCCGACAGTGTCCAGTCAGCATCATCCAAGGAGGTTGGTCTCATACTTCATCTTATATCGGGTACGGTGGAGGTGCGCAATGAGCCTACATGGAAGCACTGCTTTAGTGTGGTCACAGCCTCTGTAAGGGTAGTTGCTACCAACAGCTAACTTGTTTGGTGAAAGTCTCCGATAAATTAAACAATATGGGCCTCAAATGACGAAACACCAACCAGGCAGACCATGTTGATCGCAACCATTGATGACATAAAAGTAGCGAATATTTTCACTAAATTGTGGTCTCAGCCGCCGAAGACATATAGCGTATGTGAGCGCAGTACTCGACCTTGCTTTTACTTTGTGGTTCAACAGACAAGTAACCACAGTTTCCAATAAAGCACTTTTCAAAAACACACTATCTATGTTAAGTGCAAGTGGTGGGCGAAAACATTGCCTTGTTTGCTTCATATTCTTGATGTGAGATAATGCTACTAAGGTCAGGCAAAAAAAAAGAAATAATTCTATGGTTTTACGTGCCACTTTCACGCATTTATTATAAGGCACACCGTAGTGGGGCACTCAGATTAATTTTGTCCGCCTGGGTTTCTTTAATATGCACCCAAAGTACGGTGCACGGGCGTTTCTCTGCATTTCACGCCCCCATTGAAATGGGGCCGCCACGCCCACGCCTCAATCCCGCGCCCTCGAAATTAGTAAAAGTCACGCCGCTGTGCTGTATAACTGGTTGTTTTAGGCGTTTTGCGCAACGTACAATGGAACAGAAGTAAGCATGATGAGTTAAAAGCAAATGAAAATGCAATGTATGCAGGTATTCTGTCATCACCATCATCATCATGATAAGCCTGGTTACGCCCACTGCAGGGCAAAGACCTCTCCCATACTTCTCCAACTACCCCGGTCATGTACTAATTGTGGCCATGTCGTCCCTGCAAACTTCTTAATCTCATCCGCCCACCTAACTTTCTGCCGCCCTCTGCTACGCTTCCCTTCCCTTGGAATCCATTCCGTAACTCTTAATGACCATCGGTTATCTTCCCCCATCATTACGTGTCCTGCCCGTGCCCATTTCTTTATCTTGATTTCAACTAAGATATAATTAACACGCGTTTGTTCCCTCACCCAATCTGCTCTTTTCTTATCCCTTAACGTTACACCTATCATTCTTCTTTCCATAGCTCGTTGCGTCGTCCTCAATTTAAGTAGAACCTTTTTCGTAAGCCTCCAGGTTTCTGCCGCGTACGTGAGCACTGGTAAGACACAGCTGTTATACACTTTTCTCTTGAGGGATAATCGCAGCCTGCTGTTCATGATCTGAGAATGCCTGCCAAACGCACCCCAGCCCATTCTTATTCTGCTGCTTATTTCAGTCTCATGGTCCGGATCCGCAGTCACTGCCTGTCCTAAGTAGATGTATTCCCTTACCACTTCCAGTCCCTCACTACCTATCGTAAACTGCTGTTCTCTTCCGAGACTGTTAAACATTAGTTTTCTGCAGGTTAATTTTTAGACCCACCCTTAGGCTTTGCCTCTCCAGGTCAGTGAGCATGCATTGCAGTTGGTCCCCTGAGTTACTAAGCAAGGCAATATCATCAGCGAATCGCAAGTTACTAAGGTATTCTCCCTTAGCTCTTATCCCCAATTCTTCTCAATCCAGGTCTCTGAATACCTCCTGTAAACACGCTGTGAATAGCATTGGAGAGATCGTATCTCCCTGCCTGACGCCTTTCTTTATTGGGAATTTGTTGCTTTCTTTATGGAGGACTACGGTGGCTGTGGAGCCGCTATAGATATCTTTCAGTATTTTTACACACGGCTCGTCTACACCCTGATTCTTCAATGCCTCCATGACTGCTGAGCTTTCGACTGAATCAAATGCTTTCTCGTAATCAATGAAAGCTATATATAAAGGTCGGTTATATTCCGGACATTTTTCTATCACCTGATTGATAGTGTGAATATGGTCTATTGTTGAGTAGCCTTTACGGAATCCTGCCTGGTTCTTTGGTTGACGGAAGTCTAAGGTGTTCCTGATTCTATTTGCAATTACCTTAGCAAATACCTTGTAGGCAACGCACAGTAAGCTGATCGGTCTATAATTTTCAAGTCTTTGGCGTCCCCTTTCTTATGGATTAGGATTATGTTAGCGTTTTTCCAAGATTCCGGTACGCTCGAAGTCATGAGACATAGCGTAGACAGGGTGGCTAGTTTCTCTAGAACAATCTGCCCACCATCCTTCAACAAATCTGCTGTTACCTTATCCTCCCCAGCTGCCTTCCCCCTTTGCATAGCTCCCAAGGCTTTCTTTACTTCTTCCGGTGTTCTTCTTCTTCCGGTATTCTGTACACATTGTTAAAAAGCTAATTGAAATAAATTCGGTAAGCCGCCTGCCAAGGGTACATGTCAGAGCGTAGAAGAAAAAAAAACAGAAATGCGCAATGAGCTTTTGGAATGCGCTGTGAATTCTAGGAAAATCGGGAGACGAATATGGATGCTCGCGAAAATTAGGTTGCAAATAGCTGTTGAAGTGTTTGTGTTGTCATCTCCCTTAAACGGCGCTTCCACCTGGGCTCCCTATAGCTGCAATGCCGGCAACACCTCTGGCGGAACTCATGGCGCTTGCGTTATCAGACGCATGGTGTACCCGCCAGCAAGAGTTGCCTTGCGTGCTGCTTCGTGGCCACATGTTGCAACCGCATATAGCACCGTCCGAGGATTTTAAACCTTGCAATTGCTATCACTACTATCCCTTCGGGTGAAACTGCCCTAATTTTGGGGGCGGTTCGCAAGTTTACTGGACAGCATGATCAAGAAAACGGGGCTTGTTTTCTGTAAGGAGTCCAACAATAAACAATGCAACAGATCATGAGTTGCCCCATATACTGCCTTTCAGAAAATATGTTTCATACTCTTCGAACACCTTGGTACCACCCGCCGTGGTTGCTCAGTGGCTATGGTGTTGGGCTGCTGAGCACGAGGTCGCGGGATCGAATCCCGGCCACGGCGGCCGCATTTCGATGGGGGCAAAATGCGAAAACACCCGTGTGCTTAGATTTAGGTGCACGTTAAAGAACCCCAGGTGGTCAAAATTTCCGGAGTCCTCCACTACGGTGTGCCTCATAATCAGAAAGTGGTTTTGGCACGTAAAACCCCAAATATTATTATTATTACCTTGGTACCAAATCTGATGAACTCGAACCTTGTGAAATAAATGAGATGCACTCCTGAGTACACTACGGCCTTGCTCAATGTCAGTATAAAAGAATAATATATAAACCAAGGGACTATGTTATAAAGCTTTAGCTAAATATGCTACCTGTAGTTCAAACTACGTTTGCTGATCGGTTTGCTATAGTCACGGACAACTTTTCTTGGCTATGAAGCGAAGGCTACGGAAACCAAGCGCACCTCTTTCACCGCTTCTGGAAGTAGTCCCACAGTTTTGTTGACGTTCTCGTAAGTGAGAAATTGAAAACAATATTATTTTTGTTTTTTACAGCACCTAGTTTGAAATGATACGTAACCTTCACCAGTCAGCTAATGGTATTTTATTGTATTTTTAGTATGCTGTTTCGATTTTTCACACACCCGAAAGCGTCACACGTTTTTGCACGTTCATCAAACGCGAAATGTTGCCGTTGTCTTCTGGTTAGTGTTTGTCGCTTGCTGTCCCGTCCATCAACTGCCCTGAGAGGCTGTTGACCGACCTCACCAACAAAAGACTTCTGAAGCACACACACAAAAAAAGTGTTTGCAGCGTCTGCGCGGAAACCAAGCGAGCCCATCTGGAAATCGCAACCTTTGGTATGTACAAACGAGTGAGCGAGCCAGCTGACTGCTGCGCCGCCTCGACCAACGACAGCGGTCAGTTGCGCGTCCAAGCCCTAACCGACGCCATACGGCTGCATGGAAGCTCCGACGCAGGCTTCGATGCTTACTGTTCAGAACTTCGTACATATCGGATGTGAATATAAACATTTATTCACGCCGAGTTAATTCAATCAATCATTTTATTTCCTTAAGGAAGGAGGAGTACCGGACTAAAAGCTTGGACAGCTTGACGAGGTCCCGACCCGTTGTAAGTTGGCATAACAGCAAGATGACAGTCAATCATACACAAGAAACGAAATACGCATCACAAAGCAACGGGTAAGCCAGAGTGAAACAAGATATACTTGTATCTTTCCTCATTGTATCTTCCCTGACTAAAGAGGTTGTGCGAGGTTGGCGAAAGAGAGAGAGAGAGTCAACTTTTCTTGAGCCCTTTGTAAAGGTTGGTGCGCTCTGGCACCAGACGGCGTGGAGCCTTCTCCTTAGGTCCCATATGCGTCCAGCAGTTCCTGGTCCTTAAAAGCCAGCGCGAGCTGGGTCGGTACGAGGTTGGCGAAACCGAAACCGGTGCCGAGCGCGCCAGGACTACAGTGCGTACGAATACAGTCATGTGCAGAAGCTCCAACCCCGTAGCTTTCGCTTACTAGCCAAAAAAAGTTGTCCGCGAGTATAGGATCGGGATAAAAGCATGTCAACGAATAACTGCACGCGTAAAGTAACACGAGCAACAATCACCACTACTAAGGTAACATGCACAAATACTAACGCGCAAGCCTATCAAAACATAAATGCCTAAACAATCTTATCATGGGTTTTTATGCAAAAGAGATTGTTTTTTGGAGGAGCGCTCGGTTAGATCTTAGCTATAAAGAAAGTGTCAGACGTAAGTATGCTAACAATGCGATTAACATTCTTTGAGAACTGCACGCACTTGTTGGCTAGCACTGTTGCAATTCCAACAGCAATCACGTTTAAAGCGACTGGGCTCGTAAACAGTTTCCCGTGGGGCTTTTCGCCGTGTCTGTGAGCCAACGGAATATGCCTAGTGCAGGTTAACCTGCACTAGGCATAATTAGGCCTGCACTAGGCATTCTAATTAGAATACCGAAAATGTAATTTTGAAGGGATATCTGTGAATGTGACTTTCAACACGTTTTGACAGGTTACCAGGGGCAGCCGAGGGATGGCCTCTAAATAGTTCAACGTGGCCTTGCTCGGACTACCGCCTGCATTAGCTAGCATCCCCAACCTCAAGCATAGCCTCTACGCAGACGATATCACCCTGTGGGTCACCGGGGGCAGCGACGGGGACATCCAAAACACGCTGCAGCAAGCCATCAACGAGGTCGTTGCATACGTAGAACCGCGCGGCCTGGCGTGCTCCCCACAGAAATCGGAGCTCCTTCTGTACAAGCCTACTTGGGGAAGTCGACGCCCAGACCCACACCCGCCCGAGATAGAACTCCACGTGCACCAGCAACGCATACCTACTGTACCTAGCATTCGTATCCTTGGCTTACGCATCCAACATAACGGCAGAAACACGGAGATACTCAAGCAATTAGATAATCATGTACACCAAACCACTCGCCTCATTGCACGCATCGGAAATCGACATCACGGCATGAAAGAAAGCAACCTTATACGCCTGGTAACCGCCTACGCCCTGAGCAGGATCACCTATGTCGCCCCGTACCTTAGCCTCAATGCAAGTGACAAACTCAAACTCAACACCATGATCAAGAGGGCCTATAAACAAGCCCTACATCTTCCCATCACCACCTCTAACGAGAAACTGGACGCCCTCGGCATTCATAACACCATAGACGAGCTTATTGAAGCGCAGCGTATTAGCCAATACGAACGACTAGCCAATTCCACCACGGGCAGGCACATTCTAGGCACCCTAGGCATAACCTACACCACCCGAATTCGGACCAAACGTACCCATCCCTCCAAACATTCGTGCTCAACTAGTTATCCCACCCATACCTCGCAATATGCACCCTGAACACAATCTGGAGCGACGTGCAGAACGAGCTAAACGACTACAAAAGCGCTACGACCAAGCCGCTGACGTAACCTACGTCGACGCAGCAGAATACCCCAACCAAAATGCCATGGCGGTCGTCGCAGTCGCGGGTTCGCAGTACCGCCTCGCCGCGGCCGCATCAATATTCACCACGCAACCCGAAGTAGGAGAAGAAACGGCCATCGCCTTGGCTTACGCGGCTACCAATGCACACTGCATCATAAGCGATTCAAAAACGGCCATTCGTAACTACACAAGAGGACTGATATCACCCCAAGCACAGAAGATTCTCTCTGGCACTCCTCCCTCAAGTCAACGCCGCGTGCAGATCATCTGGGCCCCTGGTCACTCGGGTCTGGCTGGAAACGAAGCCGCCCACGATTCCACCCGAGCTCTCGCACACCGGGCGCATCATCCTTCTTCTGCGTCTTCCGATCCCGACCAGCCCTCTGTTCTGCATCGCGGTCACGCGCGGGACCGAATGGTCACGTTGAGAGAAATTCTCCTGCACTACCGCAGGGAGCGGTTACGCTACCCCCCAGCACACAAAACACTGAATAAGTCTCAATCTACCACTTGGCGACTCCTTCAGACACGAACCTTTCCGAACCCCGTGCTTTACAACCGCATGTATCCTGATGCATACTCTCCACTCTGCAAAGCGTGCGAGGCCCGCGCTGACCTCGATCATATTATCTGGCAATGCCCCAAAGCCTCACCCACCAACACCTCCCACACTAACACACGCATAACTACGGCCGAGCAGTGGGAGACATTGCTGCTCAGCTTGGACCCAGAGGAGCAGCTCTGGGCCGTCCGGATGGCCGAAGACGCCGCCAGAAAGCAAGGACTGGCCGCCGTCTGAGGAAGGGGGGATTGGGGGTTAGTCTCCCGACCCCCGCCACCCCTGAGCCCCATCAAGGACATAACAAAGTTTTATCTCTCTCTCTCTCTCCAAACAATGAGTGCCTCTCGCGGTTTCCTCCAAGCGTGCGCAGAAAAATACGCTCGGTGTATACCGCTTACAAATGCGCGAATAAGTCTTTACGGGTATATTGTTTAATGGCAAAACATTCGAGAGCACACTGTTCCAGAAAACACTCCGCAACCCTGATTCATTGCAGTAGCCGTGTGCTAATGTTAACATGCCTACCTCGTGTTTCGCGGGCAGCTAACTCATCAGACATTTCTCAAGTAGCAATAGTTGCACCGGCAAACATACGCAGAGAACACGCAAAAAAGAAAGAAAACGTTAGCTGCTGACCCTACACATTTCTGTGCATAGGACCAGCGTGCCCAGAAGGCGCGACCATAGACAAAATGGCGCGACTGAGAAATTTCGTGTGGATTGAATAGCGGCGCGAGGTCAGGCTGGTTTGCGTCTCCACGCCCACGCACCTGGAGCTGCGGTACCCACAGAGACCGATCGAAGCACGCGGTTCTCCGAACCTTTCGATGGGAAGCGGGCTCGTCGCGGCAGCCCGCGGCAACCGGGCAATGTAGCTACGCACGCAGAAGGATTCAAAAACCGAAATTGACCCTCAAACTTCCCCCTAAAGCCCTTGGCGACAGAGGTGGCGCTCACTTTTCTGAGGTCCACTGAACGCAAGCACAACCATGCGATTTTCGCTTGGTAGTTTTCTAAGTCGCTCAGTTATGGCATGTATCGACACTCGGGGATTGACCAGGATCGGGCAGATACGCCGTGACAGGTTACCTGCCTTGATACAGCCACTTGTCCGAGTGGTTTACTATTCGGGCACACAATAATTGGTGCATACCCAGGTGCACAAGTTGTGGCCTGAAAGCGGTTACATACAGACCTACAATATCTTAACGTTAATGCTGATCTACCGCTGCCCAATTTATGCCTGGATCCCGCATCAGCATGCCATCTCTCCCCGACCCAATAACATATTACATGCCATTGAAAAACTGCATTTCAAATAAACGAGTGATCGCATGAGTACTTTCATGCGTGTTAGCATGAAAAAAAAAAACAGTGTAAACTGTGTAAAAACTGTGTAAACTGGTACTGTAAATATTTCTCTCCTTTCAATTCAATCCCTTGCGTTGTATGCTTGTAGAATGTGTTTTTTATGTATTTATATTATCCTTCAATGTACCTCATATGATTCAATGTATTTCATATTTCATATGCACTTCTTTTCTTTGAACGTATTTACATTACTGTATGAACGTATTCCCTCCTGCCTGGGTCACAAGTTGGCCTGCAGTATTCTGTAAATAAAATAAATAAAAAATAAAGTAAAAATATATTTCCTTGAACGTGCTAGTTCCATTAAAAAATATCCTGTTCGAGGTCTTGTTTTCTTGAAATCACTTGTCGAGTGCTACGAATCTGAGCCAAGTAGTAATGCGAAAACATATAGCTCATGAGGCGGAAAATCGCGTGACCACACGATGGTGCAAAAAGGCGACGAACCCCCACCTTTGGTGGAATTGGAACCCACCGCCTTCGGTGTAAATTAAGGCGAAGTTATTTAAGGCGCAGTTTTTATGGGTACTTTCCTTTTAAAAATAAATTATGGGTTTTTACGTGCTAAAACCACTTTCTGATTAGGAGGCTCGCCGTAGCGGGGAACTCCGAAAATTTGGACGACCTGGGGTTCCTTAACGTGCACCTAAATCGAAGTACACAAATGTTTTCACCCCCATCGAAATGCGGCCGCAGCGGCCGGAATTCTATCCCGCGTCGTCGTGCTTAGCAGCCCAACACCATAGCCACTAAGCAACCACGGCGGGTTATATTTAATTAAGGCACTCGAACCCACGACCTTCGTGGGAAGTCTAGTCGCGACCTTTGGTGGTAGTCGAACCCACGATCTTCGGTGTTAATCAGGGCGAAGTTCGTTAAGCCGAAGGTAATTATGGTACAGTTACTTAAAGCTTACGGACCCCCCACCTTTCTTGGTAGTCGAACCCTCGATCATTGGTGTTAGCTAAGACGAAGTTAAGAGAACTGAAAGAGCCTAGGCATCGTGCTATAGTCGCAATGCTTTCGCATTCACCCACGTAAGGCGTCAGTAAGTGCTACTTCAATATCTATATTTTTGTTGCTCGCAAGTGATCTTTGCCACTGGCCGGACGCCTTCGCGAATAATATGCCCAGAATCAGGATTAGCTGTCATGTGCTCTTAATACGAATTCCAACCTAAGAGCTCCTTGTGACTACAGGTCCTGGATTTCTTGGCACGTGACGTTTCATATATGAAATCGGCGCGTATCCATTGTCAACTTTTTAAGCAACTAAAACGCAGTCACCTTGCTTTGAGATCGCAGAACGTAGGTATCTCTTATCGGATACTTATCGGAGGAGCGGAAGTCTTCACCAGGGAAGACGGATGCACGTTGTGAGACTGTGGTAGACGGTACGCGTACCATTGTATAGAAGGCGAGATTGCAGAAGACATGATATTTTGCATTGAAATGCTGCGCAAGTCCACATTGTGTAAGGAGTGTCTGCTTCAACGGCTAGAACGGAGTCGCTCGGAGGTATCGCGACCCGTCATACGTGCCGTGGGTTGCTGGCATCGGTGACAGCATGGCAAATGTAATCCCGGCAAGGGAGCGCCCGAAGCACAGCCATAGAGAAATTTCAACAAGAGCGGACACTCCCATAAAGCCCAGCGGCCTAATTGACTGTAGCACATCAAGCGGATGGTATTGACTCTTTCCGGTTTCGGTTTTGGGCGCGCGCGTTTTGAACACCAGTTGGTACCCGCCGCGCCGGCTACGCTGTTCGGCCCGGCATTTATTTATTTTATTTTTTTCGCTTCTGCTGAACCTCGCGTGTCCTTGGCGTGGAATCGTTTCATTATTTAGTAGAAATAATTGCGAAACACCTTTACAAGACTCCACCGAATCCGTCAGGTGCAATTTCATAAAGAAAACGCAAGACGCCTTCTGAAATGATGAAATGTTTATTTTGCTGCATATAAATACTCGTTCCGGGCTTCTTCTGCATTCATCCAAAGTTGTAGCACCAGGTAAGCAGCAGTCATTGCCGTACGAAGCTCCACCGGATGCCATCAGCTGAAAGAAAGTAAATTACAAGCATGTATCATTTCCGTATATGGACCTAACAGGAGTATTGCGTGTAGAGGCGAAACGTGCTTAAGTGGTGAATGAGCGGCATTACAGATAAATTCACTTTTCGTACATTTCGCAGCAAGGACTCCTCCCAAACAACGCTATAAAATCTGAACAATACATCCGATTTTCAAGCACCCCTCCCTTCCCGGGCATTATTTCCTGCACTTTAGGTGCACAAATACACGGGTGACTGCTGTTGCGTTTCGCCTGCGACACGCGGTTTTGCCGGCGCGACTGCGGCGGGGCGGCAGACATTTTGGCCCGTGCGGCGTCGCCGCAACGCTCCCCGCCAGGCGTTTCCAGGCATGTTCCGATGCCACGTGTCTTCATGTGCGTGTGTGAGTGTATGTGCCATTGTGCCCGAACCAGGCGATGCGACAGCAGGGGTCATCCTCCCCTTCCAGTCATTGTGCCTGAACCAGGCGATGCGACAGCAGGGGTCATCCTCCCCTTCCAGTCATTGTGCCTGAACCAGGCGATGCGAAAGCAAGGGGTCACCCTCTCCTTCCAGTCATTGTGCCCGAACCAGGCGATGCGAAAGCAAGGGGTCACCCTCTCCTTCCAGTCTTTGTGCCCGACCGGCGGCAGTGTGCGTCACCTTAGCCCATTGTACACTCACGTGCTCGTCTATTGAGGGGTTCCTTCTTGCCCTCAACTGCGAGAGTATAAAAACAGCTGCCCCCGGACGCCAAAAGGAGGGCTCCGATTTCTTCTGTTGAGTAAAGTGCTCTCCCGTCTCTCTACTTCGGTCAACCTGACCGCCAACTCTTTGCGATGTTAAAATAAACAAGTTGTTTTGTTGTTACCAGTCGACTCATGCTTTGCCGGGACCTTCGGATGCTTCCAGTTGTACCCCAGGCCGCCAGGCCAACGCTACCCTTGGGGCTTGCGACCCAGGTACAACCACGGGCGTCAGCGCCGAGTTCCCAACAACCGATCGCACCAGCGGTGCGATCCAAACATCTGGTTGGCAGCGGTGAGATCACCTCCGACTTCAAACAACTGTCTGCCAGCGGTGAGATCGCGACAACGGAGGCCAGCAGCGAAGAGATGCAGTTGACTGTATGCTGAGCAGCTCAACGACGATCCGGGAGCAGTGCAACGAGCCCTGTGTGACGACTGGTTGCCTGCAGCGGAACGACTGCGCTGGACTCTTGGCTGCGAGGTTTGGTGAGTGCGGGACTTTCTTCTTCTGAGCTTTGCCAGGCTTTTGTTAGTGTCAGAAACAGAGCTGGTAATTGTGGTTGTCGTTGCTGCCGGGTTAGTTTGCGGCAAGAAAACAGTAGAGAAAGCAGTAGAGAAAGCAGCATTCAGAGCAGCCATGGATTTGAAGTCGTTGCGCAAACCGAAATTGTTGGAGCTTGCAAGAGAGTTGGGTCTGGATGTCTCAGACAAACTAAGAAAACCTGAACTGCTAAAGGCTATTCTTGAGTTAGAGGCTGAGGATGACGAGCTGTCGGAATGCCTTGAGACCATTGAAGAGAGGGAGACTGCAAAAGAAAAAGAAGAGCGTGAACGTAAAGAACAGAAAGAGCGAGAGCAACAAGAGCGTGACCGTCAACACGCTTTGGAAATGAAGCGTCTTGAGGTAGAGATGGAACGCGCTCGTAATGGAAGTCAGGCACACGGTGCAGGAGAACGCGTATTGTTCAAAATGACTGACCTGATGCGGCCGTTTTTAAGCATGGAGAGGACATTGGTTTGTTCCTGGTTAACTTTGAGCGAACGTGCGAGAAGCAGGGGTTCTCTCGGGAAACGTGGCCACAGCGCTTGCTCACTTTGTTACCCGGCGAGGCGGCCGACGTAGTCGCTCGCTTGGATAGAGAGGAGGCAGAGGATTTCGACAAAGTAAAATCGAGTCTGCTAAAAAAGTACCGGCTGTCTGCGGAAGCGTTCCGTCGGAAGTTTCGGGAAAATGAGAAAGGCAAAAGTGAGTCATATACAGAGTTTGCGTATAGGCTTATGTCAAACATGCAGGAGTGGCTCAAAGAAGAAAAAGCGTTTGGTGACCACGATAAAGTTCTGCAGTGTTTCGGGCTAGAACAGTTTTATAGTCGGTTACCTGAGAACGTGAGGTACTGGGTCTTGGATAGGCCAGACGTTTGTACGGTGGCTAAAGCCGCTGAGCTAGCCGAGGAGTTTGTGACGCGTCGGGCTCGCGGAGCTAAGGACGGTCAAAAGGGTGAATTTGGCTCGAAGTTTGAGAGGCCGAAGTTCACACCCATGAGAGCAAAGGGGAACACGCGTAGTGCGGATGCGAGTGGAAGCAGTGCGACCGAACCTAAGGAGACGGCGGCAGCCGAAGCCGAACGCAGAAAGCGGTTCGAGATGAGGCGAGCGGGCGTTTGTTATACGTGCCAGAAGCCGGGTCACTTTTCGGCGCAGTGTCCGGAAACAACACCAAAAGTTGTGTTTTTTTCAATAGGCAGCACTGACGAGAACATGAAGCTTCTCGAGCCTTACATGCGAGACCTCCTCGTGAACGGGAAAGACTGCCGAGTGCTTCGCGATTCCGCAGCTACGATGGATGTAGTTCACCCGTCTTATGTAGAACCCCATATGTTCACGGGCGAGTGCGCATGGATCAAGCAAGCCGTGGAAGCTCATAGCGTGTGTCTGCCGGTAGCAAAAGTGCTTATTGAAGGACCTTTCGGAGCGCTTGAGACGGAGGCCGCAGTGTCATCTATGCTGCCACCTCAGTACCCGTACCTATTTTCAAACAGGTCCGATCACCTCCTGCGCGAGAAGGGGCTTTTGTTTGGTGAAGCTAGTGTTCAGGCCTTAACCAGATCGAAGGTTCGGGAGCTCGCTGCAAAGGCGGTAGTTGCGGGGCCGACGTTATCAAACAACGAAAAAGGGTCAGAGGCGCAGCAAGCTGATATTCAGAGCACGCCCGAACTGAATAAACTTGAGTCTGTAACGTTAAAGGCGCCAGATACTGGAGAGGAAACGCCCGACACGGGAAAGTTAGAAGAGCTATCTACTGATTTGCTCATCGCGCCTACGTCAGACGGACTGGATAGGTTGCTAAAAGTCAGCCGGTCGGCTTTGATAGCCGAGCAAGAGAAGGATGGTAGCCTAGAAAACATACGCTGCAATGTCAAAGAAGGTATCGCCAGGAAAACTGCGCGTTTTGTGGAAAGAGGTGGAGTCCTGTACCGGAAGTATCTAGACCGCCGAGGAGTGGAGTTCGATCAGCTGATCGTGCCTCAATGCTATCGTCAGGATCTGTTGCGCTTGTCACACGGGGGTTCATGGTCCGGACACCTAGGAGTTAAGAAAACTAAGGACCGTCTCTTGCAAGAGTACTATTGGCCAGGGTGTTTTCGGGACGCAGACCACTTCGTGAGGTCATGTGACACCTGTCAGCGGGTGGGCAAACCAGGGGACAAATCGAGGGCGCCGTTGAAATTGGTACCTATCATTACGGAGCCTTTTAGACGGCTCGTTATTGATACAGTGGGACCTCTGCCGGTAACAGCCACGGGGTACAGACACATTTTGACTGTGATCTGCCCAGCGACAAAGTTCCCTGAAGCAGTGCCGCTTAAAGAACTCAGCTCAGTTGAGATAGTTAATGCACTACTGTCCATATTTGCGCGAGTTGGTTTCCCTGCGGAAATCCAATCAGATCAGGGCACAGTGTTTACTAGCGCTTTGACGACAACTTTTCTCGAAAGGTGTGGGGTAAAGCTGTTACACAGCTCAGTGTACCACCCACAGTCGAATTCCGTTGAGAAGCTCCACTCCGTCATGAAGCGCGTGTTGAGAGCCTTGTGTTTTGAACATCAAACTGACTGGGAGCTGTGTCTGCCTGGGGTGATGTTTGCATTAAGAACCGCGCCGCATGCGGCTACGGGGTTTTCGCCAGCTGAACTGGTGTACGGTCGCTCGCTTCGATCTCCGCTTCGCATGCTTCGAGAATCGTGGGAAGGTAGGGGCGACGACCCAGTCGTGGTGGAGTACGTACTTAAGCTCCTCGAACGCTTAAGAAGGGCACAGGAGTTGTCAGGTGAAGCAATGACAAAGGCCCAGCAGAGGGCCAAGGTTTATTATGATCGGACAGCCAGGGCCCGTCGTTTTGAGGTGGGCGATGAGGTCATGATATTGCGCACATCGCTAAACAACAAACTAGACGTGCAGTGGGAGGGCCCAGCACGAATTGTTCAGAAACTGTCGGACGTTAACTACGTGGTAAGTCTGCCAGGAAAGCGGAAAGCACAGCAAGTTTACCACTGTAATCTGCTCAAACCTTATAGACAAAGGGAAGCAGTCGTGTGCATGATGGTAAACGTTCCTGAAGAGCTTCCGGTCGAGCTTCCGGGACTAGGCTCAGTCACGAACAGGGAAGACACCGGTCAAGTCATTAGTGACTTAGTCAGTGGAGCATCGCTGTCGCCGGAACAGAAAACCGAACTACACCAGCTCTTACAAGAGTTTCAAGGTCTGTTCTCTGAGAGGCCTGGTAGGACTTCTGTACTTACTCATGATATAGAACTTACCTCCCCAGAGCCAGTACGATCCAAGGCGTATCGGGTGTCACCCCGCCAGAGCGATATTATGGAGGCGGAGGTAAAGAAAATGCTACAGCTCGGTGTTATTGAGGCAGGTGAGAGTGATTATACCTCCCCTTTGATTTTAGTTGAGGTACCGGGCAAGGAACCTCGTCCTTGCGTCGACTACCGCAGGCTTAATTCCTTCACTAAAGATCAAATTTATCCGATCCCTAACATCGAGGAGCGCCTTGAGAAAGTTAGTAGCGCTCAGTTTATTTCCACCCTAGATCTTGTCAGGGGTTATTGGCAGGTTCCACTTACAGAAGAGGCTAGTAGGTATGCGGCGTTCATTTCACCAATGGGAACATTCCGTCCTAAAGTGTTGAGTTTTGGTTTGAAGAACGCGCCATACTGTTTTTCAAGCCTCATGGATAAAGTGTTGCGGGGACAGCAAGAATTCGCTTTACCGTATCTAGACGACGTAGCGATATTCTCCGCATCCTGGTCTGAGCATATGGCACACTTGCGGGCAGTGCTAACCCGCCTGCGCGAAGCGGGCTTGACAGTAAAGGCTCCTAAGTGCCAGTTAGCACAGGCCGAGGTTGTCTACCTCGGTCACGTGATTGGTCAGGGTCGTCGCCGCCCCTCTGAAATAAAGGTGGGCGCTGTGCGAGACTTTCCGCAACCACGCACGAAGACCGATATTCGGTCGTTCTTAGGTGTCGCCGGCTACTATCAGAGGTACATCCCCAGGTACTCTGATATCGCGGCTCCCCTGACAGATGCTCTAAGAAAGTCAGAGCCTCAAACAGTCGTCTGGAACGAGACAAAGGAAAGAGCTTTTAGCGCCCTAAAGAGTGCCCTAACAAGCCAGCCTGTGCTACGATCACCAGACTATACAAAAGGGTTCATTGTTCAGTGCGATGCTAGTGAGCGAGGCATGGGCGTTGTACTGTGCCAACGGGAAAATGGAGAAGTAGAACACCCCGTCCTGTATGCTAGTCGTAAGCTGACCAGTCGTGAGCAGGCGTATAGCGCCACCGAGAAAGAGTGTGCATGTCTCGTGTGGGCCGTTCAGAAATTGTCATGCTATCTAGCCGGCTCGAGGTTTATCATTGAGACGGATCACTGCCCTCTCCAATGGCTGCAGACCATCTCTCCCAAAAATGGCCGCCTCCTGCGCTGGAGCCTCGCTTTACAACAATATTCCTTTGAGGTGCGTTACAAAAAGGGGAGTCTCAACGGTAACGCCGATGGCTTAAGTCGAAGCCCCTAACGTAGGAATCAGCCTCAAAATTGTTTGTTACTGATGTTTTTCTTCCTGAGGCAGGAATTTTTTTAACATATTGCTTTTGTTTAGTGTTTCAAAGTGATGATATGCTTTCTAGTGCAATTTTCCAATTTGTGGACGCGTTCTGAGTGATGCTAGACTACTGTAAGGAACTAGGCAGTGGTATAAAAAGGGGAAAGAGCCTGGCAGGGCTTAGTGAGGGTTGTGCCGTGCTTGCTGACTGAGCGGTTGAGTTTCAGCGTAGTTCTAACGCTTGCCGGGAACGAGAACAAAAATGTGAACTCTCCCGAAGTCACTTTGCAGTGTCCCGTGCGAACCTGAACGAGAGAACGAGGCCTTCTCTGTGCGCTGCGCTCAAGAAACGTCGAGGGACGCCCGACTTCGGTTATGAGCATCATCGAGCGACATCCCTCCGGACAGCGGATGCAGTCCCCTGTCCATCGGGATCTCCTTCCCCCGGCGGGGCGGTCTGTTGCGTTTCGCCTGCGACACGCGGTTTTGGCGGCGCGACTGCGGCGGGGCGGCAGACATTTTGGCCCGTTCGGCGTCGCCGCAACGCTCCCCGCCAGGCGTTTCCAGGCGTTTCCAGGCATGTTCCGATGCCACGTGTCTTCATGTGCGTGTGTGAGTGTATGTGCCATTGTGCCCGAACCAGGCGATGCGACAGCAGGGGTCATCCTCCCCTTCCAGTCATTGTGCCTGAACCAGGCGATGCGACAGCAGGGGTCATCCTCCCCTTCCAGTCATTGTGCCTGAACCAGGCGATGCGAAAGCAAGGGGTCACCCTCTCCTTCCAGTCATTGTGCCCGAACCAGGCGATGCGAAAGCAAGGGGTCACCCTCTCCTTCCAGTCTTTGTGCCCGACCGGCGGCAGTGTGCGTCACCTTAGCCCATTGTACACTCACGTGCTCGTCTATTGAGGGGTTCCTTCTTGCCCTCAACTGCGAGAGTATAAAAACAGCTGCCCCCGGACGCCAAAAGGAGGGCTCCGATTTCTTCTGTTGAGTAAAGTGCTCTCCCGTCTCTCTACTTCGGTCAACCTGACCGCCAACTCTTTGCGATGTTAAAATAAACAAGTTGTTTTGTTGTTACCAGTCGACTCATGCTTTGCCGGGACCTTCGGATGCTTCCAGTTGTACCCCAGGCCGCCAGGCCAACGCTACCCTTGGGGCTTGCGACCCAGGTACAACCACGGGCGTCAGCGCCGAGTTCCCAACAACCGATCGCACCAGCGGTGCGATCCAAACACTGCGCGTTTCCAAAACAACTTGGCCTCCGTCGACGCGATGGTACGCCAAGTACACGAAGGTGGCTACAACACAGGCTCAGCCAGACCATGTTACACACTCGCACAATGCCTCCTAGTCGCACTCAAGACAGATTTGTGGGTGCAAAGCCTGTTTTCAGTCGCTCAGAATACATAAATGTCATGTTCTTGAGCTCCTCCGTGTTATCTTTTACGCGTCCTGCCGGCGCATGCAACACTCCCGTGTTATCACTCTCAGCAATCGCTCGTCGCGTTTTCGACAAGCGTGAGTACCTACATAAGGTATATGTTGTTGCAGGGCTATAAAATGTCTTACAAACTTGTGCCACTAAAATTCAGTACATGCAAAACTAACTCACTATGGCCGGCTTGCTTTTCTGCTAACCGCTTCATAACTCCAGACACGGCGAGCAAGCCTCAAGGTATCCCAAGAAGTTACCAAATAAATTACAATACTTTTCTTTCGGGTCAGAGAATGCGTCGCGAACTTCTACCAGTAAGATTCAGTACACTCGAAACTAACTGCGGCACACAGCCGAGCTGCTTTTCGCTTACTGCGCCACTACACACTAAACATTTTTACACCCTTATGGGTGTTAAGAGGGGTGCTTTCTGCATTCACACCCACGTCCACACCCATTTAGCACCCTTTTCGGTCACAACACCCTATCACAAGTGTATACCACACATAAGGTGCGACTTTGCTAGAAGAAGGGTGTTAAATCAACGACTGAAGGGTGTTGAACGCATTGATGCATAAACCTAAGTAACGTGTACACGTTCACGCATTGAGCAAGGTGTGTATGTATTGCATTTTTAATGCGAAAGCATTTTATGGCCTTTCAGGTAGGAAAGATGGCGTTCTCCGCAACAACCATCCATACGGGACCCTGCTCATGCCAATCTTGTCATTTCCCTTGAAAGCATTCAGAACCGCGCCGCCCTTTTATTCTCTCAAATTATTCACGTCATTCTAGCGTCACGTCCATGAAAAGAACACTAGGTCAACCTGACCTTTGGTTACGTCGTAGGTACCTTCGTCTCTGTATTTTTCATAGAATATGGTACCTTAACCCTTCTCTTAAAGGGACACTAAAGGTTACTATTAAGTCAACGTGGACTGTTGAAATACCATCACATAAACCTCGAAACGCTTGTTTCGTGCCAAGGAGAGACTTATTTTAAGAGAAAATGCGTTCTGAAGTGTCCGCGTACCTCTAGCGCAGTTCAATTCGTCCGCCCTCCGATCGAGGAGTACTGACATCATGGTCTCATAGTGACGTCGCGCCATCGGTGAGTAGGACGGCGTCCGCAGACGGCGCTACGGCTTTTCTGCGCAAAACGCAAACGCGCGGCCAGAAACAGAGCCAAGACAGAGCCGACAGCAGAGCGAAAGCGGGAGTATGGTGGCTAGCGGAAGGAGAAACGAATTACGTCCCACATTACGTCCCACGGCACACGGAGAGTCCGTTTTCGTTAAACTATAGGCTGCGGCGAGCTCGCAGCGTGGTCGGCGTGGTCTGTGAGAAGTGACGAGCCTTTTCGCACTCGCAACAGGGCATAAAAAGTGCGAATCGACGCAAAACTCGGCCTAGAAACGTGCTTCGCCACAGCCAGGGCTCAATACGACCCAAGCTGGCACGACCCAGATGTCGTTTCCCGCACCGCCACCAGGCGCCGCTACTATACCTCAAACTCCAGCGCAAGACACCCATAAGCTGGTACTTCATTCTATGACGCAAACTTCGACGCACGTCGCAATGGACCCTGACACCGACACATTGGCTCGCGATGGTGGGCTCAACTTCAGCGATTTGAGCACCGGCGAGCGCGACCTGCTGCTGAGGGCTCGCACTGCCGGCGTCGTTGCGTACTACGACGGCGGCCTCGACACCGGTTCTCCGGAGCGGGAAAGCAACGAGGGCTTCCCACGACATCACATGGACGCGGCATTCTCGCTGCTTGTTCCAAATGAAAGTTTCGCGAGCCAGCAGAACCCTCACAGCACGACGCGATCACGAAACTACTGAAACTTCAAAGCGTGCGCGGCGCAGAGTCGAGCGCGCAGAGACGAGCGAAAACGAAACCGTTCGATCACCCATACTACTCAAGGGTAACGTCAAAATGTTATTTTTTCTTTGAATCGAATAGACGTAGACAAGTAGCATTTTTTTCCGTCTTATAATCGAATGAAATTATATTTTAGTACGAGTAGTTGAGTATTAGTAACACAAATTATGAGGAGTGCTTTCGTCATCGGGCTAGTACCGGAATGTCGCTGGGGGGTCTCAAATCGTGTCATGCATTTACCTCAATTTCTCGGTTACTAAAGCTCTGTTCGCGATTATATTGACGCCTTAGACGTTCTAGAACATTGCTCCACCACTTTAACTTGAGTTTCTGGTAACCTTTAGTGTCCCTTTAAAGAAAATATTTTCACCCCACCAAGTTATATCTCTTCTCACATGGACCATCAACACAAAATTCATGTGCCATTCTTCCTTTTTGCCAACAACAGCCACTGAATGAAACCGCCTTTCCGCCTCCACAGTCTCAATTTGTGACACCACTAATTCAACATCGCTGTTCAAAGTGTCTTACAGTTTGATTTTCTATTCTTGCCCTGCAGTGCAAATATTGTATACTTTCGCCCCTTCTTTCTGTTGTATCTACTAGGCCTTGAAAGTATGTATAATAAAGCAATAAAATGTGACGTCATCAGCGTCTTGTATGACGTCAGTAGTGATACAGAAGGTAGTAAATAGAACAACGTTAATTATAAGCAATTATGGGTAAATAATGTGTATTAGGGTGGAATAAATTCGGTTAAGGTTCGTACAAACTGTAGCAAGGTGGACTGCGGCAGATGAAGGTAGGATTGTAAAGGACACGTGACAATGTAGGACGTATCACGGTCACGTGATAATTGCAAGTGTACATCCATGAAGTCATTAAATTTTCGCATTCCTAAGTGACTGTCGATCTTTTTCTAGGATTCTGATGTTACTGGCATGACGGCCACTCCAAGATGTATCATTGAGAAAATGTACGCACTTTCACTTACAATTTAATTATCACTATATTTTGTGCTCACAATTATATTATCATGCAATTAAACACTTCTAAGGCAAACTGCAATAGCAGAATGAAAACGCGCGAGCAACGTGCACAATTCTGGACGAATGTTTCGGTGTCCTTAAAAGCCCAACAAAAAATGGCGAAATTAAAGAAGCTGTGTGGATACATTGCTGAACAAACAGGGACGTGCTGTTTGACGAGCCTCTGCTGTACAATGGCATCAACGCACAATTTGCTTGGTGAAGCCATAACGAAGACATCTATAGCGGCGAGATCACGCTGGAAGTTCTCAAATCCGAATCTCCATGTACCTTGCCTAAGTTATTCAGAGTTTTACTAAGCTACTGGTCTGCTTTCTAAGCGCATCCTCGGACACAGTTTGTAAGGCTCAGCCTATATATTAGGGGCTGGTGTCGTCAAAGCTGTAATTGCCTATGCACAGCATACGCTCTTACAAACACATTCTTCAGTCGCCTCATGAATGCTTACGCGTCGCTGTCGCACGACCAAGATGTGAGGGTCTTTATCGAGCCAGGAAATCGCTGTAACTACACTGTGACCTCGCAAGGTTGCTTCGTTCGGACGCAGCAAATAATCTAATCGCACCAGCAGAGTAGCGCCGATCGTCTCGCTCACGGTCCCAATTTGTGTACTGTACCCTCAGTCATGCAGCACAGACTGCGCCCCCCCCCCAAAAAAAAATGCTCGGCACAAAACGTAGTAACAACTACCCGCCTCACCGCTCTAGTTGGAGACCAGAACGAAGCAGCAGCAAACAGGCGGCCATGCGAGCACGCAAACCTGTCAGAATAAACGTTCAATTTGCGCGGCCGCCCCCTGCCCAATGAAAAGCGACCGGAAGTGACAGGAGGACGCTGTACAGTCACATGCCGTCACTTCGGCGCGCGGCAGGACGGGAAGGCGGAAGCTACGCCATTATTGCAATCTCTCGCTACATGAAATGCGTTCGCGTCTCGCGCTGTGCGAAATAATTTTACACGTGTGATTAGTTTTGTGCGCGGTGTAGAAAAAGGTGTGGCCTGTGCTTTGTGTATTACTCGTGCTCCACTTCAAAGCAAAGCGTTAGTACGCACTGGAAGATGGATCCACGGACGCTGAGACGAGCAGTTGCAATGTGCCCTGTGTCGGCGGTCGGTAGTACTGCCATAATGGGAATTTTCAGGCAAGTGCCCATTTATTTAGTATTTCTTTGGTGGGTTACGTGTTCTTGTTCGCTCTAGAAGTTTCTTACTGTGACCTCGTAGCATAATTCACTAATGCAAGAGCAGCTGCACTCCTAGTAGGGCAAGTTAACTACCTCGATCGCGCCCCGTCTTGTATCGGGCGCGGTGCGCCTGCATAGTTACGCTTTGTTTCTCAGCGCTTGAACGTTCGTACATGTGATTCTTTTGTGCGTTCAGCGTGGCTTCTTGTAATGTGGTCGACCACTTTTGCGTCGCGTAGAAAAAGGACGACTGACTTTGCCACCTTTCGAAAGAACTGGCGCGGTATTGGTTCTCCCTGATGCGGTCGCGTGCTGCTGTTGCTGCTTGCCGGGCGCCTTTAGCATGTTTTCGGCTCGTTTTGTCTGTGCGTATGTGCGTGCTCGCGCTCGGCTCGATTCGTGTGTGTGCGTGCGCTCAACTCGCTTTGTGTGCGTGTGTGTGTGTGTGTGTGTGTGTGTGTGTGCGTGCGCGCGCGTACATGCCGGTTTGTATGGGCCGGCGTGCTTGCGTGTGTCTAGTGCGTACGTGTTTTGTGAGCTTGTTTCTGTGTGGGTCGCTGTGTGTGC